>NW_027328741.1:98284890-98419865 GCF_048564905.1 Vicugna pacos | reverse complement strand
GAACAAAAGGAAAGAGGGAAGAACAAAGGCCCATGGGACGCTAGTGGGTAGAATCACATTTACCTTAGGAACCTCTCGTCGGATGCAGCCCCTCCCCCAACACTGACAAGATGCAGCAGCCATTGGGGATGGCAGTTAGCGGTTGGATTCCAGGTGGAATGTTGGTGTGTACCGCGAGGCTTGTTGTGGCTGGTGGATCCTAGGTAACCGGGCAGAGTTCTGTGGGTGGATCAGTGCGATGGAGGGGCTGCCGCCCTCTGTGGAGCTTGGCTTAGGTCTTTGGTCCGGGAAGCTGTGTCAGTTCGAGATACTGCTGCTGCCCAAAGACCTGAGTTCACGGGTCAGTTTCCAGAACCTGAAAGGGCAGACAGTGGAAGATCTGCCTGTCTTCAGCTTACTGGAGAGGCTCCGAGGTCCTTTCAGACTTGCCCAGTCCTGTTGAAGTCGACTTTATGGGAGACACGAAGAGAAGCTGGCCGAAAACATGGCTGCACGGATTGAGGAGAGATGCGAACACATTGATGAGAGATGTTCTGCTACAATAGAGAATACTGGCCTGGAGACAGCTGTAGAGGATAGCAGGCTCGAAAGGCATTCATGAGACACATTGAACCTCGCTGATACTAGCAGAAACATACGGAGGGCCACCGTGGACTGGAGGAAGTTCCTCAATTCTCTGCTCCAAGAACGGGTCCAAGATCCCTGACGTCTAAAGAGAAGAGATGGCAGAGATGATAAAAACGCTCATGTTCTTGAAAGAGGTCAGATAATCCACACGACCCAAGGGGCAATTCCAAGCCATTCAGATCAAAGTGCACCAAGCCCAGGTAAGCCTTTTCCCAGGTTTGGGCCTAGCTATCAAGCACTTGCTCTTCCCTCCCCTCCACTCAGGCATCCATTTTGAGGGATCAGTACCTGAGCTGCAATGAAGCCAGTAAGAGAAGAGCAAGCCCCTCCTAGAATCAGAGTTCCTCTAGCTTCATCCTCTGTGAACAACAGGGAACCCCATAAAGGTCAAATACTCTCGTATGAAATAGATAGGAATTGAATACTTAGCTCCCACAAAGAAACGATGGCCTTCCGCTAGATTCAGCAAATGCTGGGATTATGTCCTCTCTGGGGTGAAGGGAGTGTGGTAAGTGAGGGGAATCTTTGACTGAACTTGAATCTGTATTAGGCCTCCGTTTTTCAAGACAGTCTAGGTAAATATTAGAAGTCAGATAGTGAACGGAACTGTAAAAGTCGCCAATGACATGAAAGACACAGCTTATGTGGACCGTCTTTCAATTGAGTCGAGCCCCCGGGGGCAATCTATCATGGGGGTGCAGACTTGGTTGCATTCAAGTGCTTTACCCAACATGATCGGATGATTAAGCGTTCTCATCACTGATAGAAGAACACCTGGTTCTCAGTAGCCTAGCATAGCTGCAGCAGGGTTCTCATAGCTATAATGCCTCTAGGTTCTTTGGATTCAAAGCTAAATGTATATATTTAGTTCGTTTCCTCTTGTATTTTCCTTGAGAGGGATGTTACACCTTGAAATGCCAACATTGACCAGTAGGTGTCATCGGGAGTAAAGGGCACCACATGCACAAGGGAATCCAAGCTTGGGGGTTATTTCATGTTTCCATTAGTTATTTCATGGTTCCTGTTGGTTTCGGAGGCTTCAACAGTAAAGAGCTGACATGACCCCTTTAACAGTTCGGACTGCTAGTTTGCATTCTATCTGTCTATGTTTTCCTTAGAGCTGACAAAATGTTACCGAAATTGACAAGTCTGGCTTCTAGGTCGATTTAGTATGTTTCAGAAACTAACTTCACTTTCGTATAACTCCCAAAACATTTATATCAATTCTATTAAATTTTTAAAGACTGCAAATGAGATATCAACACAATGTCAAAACTGGAGTCTTCGGACAATCCCTCCCACCACGGC
Organism: Vicugna pacos; assembly: GCF_048564905.1. NCBI lineage: Eukaryota > Metazoa > Chordata > Mammalia > Artiodactyla > Camelidae > Vicugna > Vicugna pacos. Next base: position 98,417,930 of record NW_027328741.1, on the reverse strand, counting down.
TGTATAGAAACAAAGAGATAAAAAGAAATCACATTTCTGTGAAATGTATCTGGAAAGTGTTGATTCATCGATGCCCAGTTGACAGAGAAGCAGTGCAACCTGCGCTCACTCGCTCCCATGAACACAGCAATGGAAACATCCACTCACCCAGCCCTTGGCACAGGACACTTGCCGAAGAGAGGTCTGTTACTTCCAAAGACAGGATGAGGCCTCAGAACACCTGGAAGCAGGAGAAGGAAAAGCAGGGAATGGATACCAGTGCATGGTCTGAGCCCTGTTGATGGAGCAGTAAAGGTGAAACTCTCTTTAACTTGGACGCACACTCACAAGCGGACAGGAGACATGGGATTGAAGGTGATGCGCTGAGTGTTAGAAGAGTGCACAGCAGATGCTTGGCTGACAGAACTCAAAGAATCCAGTGCAAAACATCCCCACAGTTGATTCTGAGACCAAGCTCCGAGCTGCCAAATTTGAGGTAGCAGAGGCAGCGTTCAGGGAGGGATAGGGCTACGGATGGTGGCACACGCTGAGTCTCAGGGATCTGGAGTGCGTTGTGGGATGTGGTGGGTCCTATCAAGAGAGCAAACCGACCTGTGGCCCCAATGAGCAAGCAACCACCCTGGCGCGCGCAGTTGAAATTATCGATATGTCCCATGGCCACACCCAGTGCATCTGCAGGACCAGAGACCAATTTGGCATTTTGCCAATAGAGCATGTGTGGGGCTGAATCAGAGATATTGTGCATCGGGTCTGAGGGATCCAGGGGGCCTTGGGTTTGAATTCAGAATGAAAAGCCTTAGGATCTGCTACATTCATAACCTGGGCTGTGATTATGGTTTGGTTTGAGGCACAGGATGTGCAACAGCTCTGTGGTTGGCTTCGTGCACCCGTGCCACAAGGATGAGAGGACAAGGAAGTGTGGTCCAAGACCACAGCGTGAGAAGAGGAAGGATTTCCTTCAGTTTATCTCTCAAAAGCGGATGCTACATTTTGGATGGCACCGGCACGGTTCGGCAGCGAGGACACCAAGTTCGGGCTGTGGGATCATTCCAGCAGGCCCTGATGTGTGACATCCATAGATATGCTTCCACTGGTGTTTCTGTAGACAGAGAAGCTCTTGGAAGAACTGGTTTCAGTGGGACATTCCCGTGGCACTACAAAGCACAAGCGCACTCACACTCTGCTCTTCTGGAAACACTCCAAAATAACAGAGAGTAGAATGCAGAGCTGAGAACCTTTAGAAGCTCCATTTCCACCAGAGGAAGTGTCCTGTGCTCTTTCAGATTTGTGAGATAAGCGTAATCAAAATGAGGTTATCCTAATCGAAATAGTATGGGGGGTTCATCACAACAAAGGCAACACCAGCAATTGGAGATAGACCAGACAACACACACAGGAACAGGACATGGCATCAATGTCTAGGAAAATTTGTCCTCACAGAAATCCCATGCAATTGTGTAGAGCCAAGTGTCTAAAGTTTTCACTTAACCAAGCCCTAGAAGTCTACATTAGATACCTGAAATTACCTGACCAGTAGAGATGAAGAAATACAGTAAAAGGAAAAGGAAGTACCATTTTCAGTTCCAAAGAGATTGAAGGCCCTAAAGATAAGCTTTCAGACAACTAGACTGCAAAACGCTCTCCAGAGCAAGTATTGAAAATGGAGGTGAGGGAAACACTGAAGAACAACAGTGTCTCAGAATCACAAAAGGCAGAATACCAGAAAAGGGGAAGAGAAAGCCTAAAGACGAGCCAAATAATATCAGAAAACTCAGTGGATGAGAAAATATCAGGGCTAACATTCCGTCCTAAGCAGACGAGATATTGCAGAGGGACGCGTGAATGACTTTGAAGACAGGGGAACAGAAATCCCTCGGTCAGAAGCACACATAGGAAAGCAAGTGCAAACCAATGAAAACATTGCTGTTGAATCCTGGTTGAAGACAAGGCATGAAAGACTAAAATTCGAAAGAGTCCCAGATGGAAAAGCAAGAGATAAAGAAACAAACAATGTTTGAAAAGTTATGTGTAGAAAAATCAGACTGAAACTTGCTGAAAGCCAAGATAGAATCATCTAGGCGAATTCAGGAAGTACACAGCGTCCAAAAGAGGTGGAATCCCAATAGACTTAGCAGCAGCTGTATGATCCAAATCAACAAAGTTCATGAGCATCCCAGTGATTTAAAATGCGCCTGGAGGAAAGCAACATAGTCACAAGAGAACCTCCAGAGGGGTTTCAGCTGCTATCTCAGCAGCAATATTGCAGGACAGGGAGGAGTGCCAGGACATAGACCATAGCTTGAATGGCAAAATGCTGCCATCTAGGGTAGCCTATGCCACATGACCACCATTTCTAATAACAGCAGAGCTAGAGAATGCCACAGACCTGCAAATCTTAAAAGAATTCAGCAGTTCGAAACTTATCCTAAAAGAAAGGTTGAGGATTCTCCCCTGAAGGGATAAGCAGCAAGATGAAATGGAAAGAAGAAAACCCTTATTGGAAATGCAAGAAGAGCATGAGTGGAAAAGAAGAAACAAGAAGAAGGCAAGGAGGACATCAAAACCCTAAAGATGGGAGAGGGAAGCAGGAAATCATAGGGGATTGGAAGCACTCTCTTAAGGGAGTCAGCTTATATGACTCTCTGTTGGAAGCAAACGGAGAGATGCATGGCCTGACGTGTTTGCAAAGCAAACGAGAAGCAGACCAAGAAAGAATCAAACAAACAAACAACACAAAAAGGGTAGGGTAACATGAATATTCAAAAGAAATTACTCAAGGTGATGTCAAGGATCATTCAGTACGCATCGACCCAGTATCGCGGCTTGAATGTACTCAGCACACCTGTATTCGGAAATCAGAGGCGTGCATTTATATTCGTAAATATTGATTCATATGAGCATATCGTGACCTAAACCAAATGCCGATTTGGAATCCAATGGATTCCTAGTCCGTGATATAGACTTGCAAGTCTTCCAACAGGATGAATGAATGCCATATTCTACACTACGTCGAGAAGAAATGGCACAAGCCTATAACAAGGAAAAGTAGCTCCGCAAAAGTGTACTAAGATCAAAAGAGACAGGCAGTAAAGTGCACATTGGGGATTGTATCATTCCTAGGAATTTCAGCCCCCTTGAAACAAATGGATAGATGTCCCGTGAATGCGGGTGTTTCAGCAGAAATCAACCGACGGCTATGTATTGCGGGTGTGCCCATATTACAGGAACAATAGTTTCCCTTAGTGGGTCTCTGTGTACTGTGAACTGTTAGAAAGTTTAAAGACGTGTGAAACATTCAACTGAAAATGGACACACTTCCCTCCGTTGCTACAGTGCATACAGATCTGAACAAAAGGAAAGAGGGAAGAACAAAGGCCCATGGGACGCTAGTGGGTAGAATCACATTTACCTTAGGAACCTCTCGTCGGATGCAGCCCCTCCCCCAACACTGACAAGATGCAGCAGCCATTGGGGATGGCAGTTAGCGGTTGGATTCCAGGTGGAATGTTGGTGTGTACCGCGAGGCTTGTTGTGGCTGGTGGATCCTAGGTAACCGGGCAGAGTTCTGTGGGTGGATCAGTGCGATGGAGGGGCTGCCGCCCTCTGTGGAGCTTGGCTTAGGTCTTTGGTCCGGGAAGCTGTGTCAGTTCGAGATACTGCTGCTGCCCAAAGACCTGAGTTCACGGGTCAGTTTCCAGAACCTGAAAGGGCAGACAGTGGAAGATCTGCCTGTCTTCAGCTTACTGGAGAGGCTCCGAGGTCCTTTCAGACTTGCCCAGTCCTGTTGAAGTCGACTTTATGGGAGACACGAAGAGAAGCTGGCCGAAAACATGGCTGCACGGATTGAGGAGAGATGCGAACACATTGATGAGAGATGTTCTGCTACAATAGAGAATACTGGCCTGGAGACAGCTGTAGAGGATAGCAGGCTCGAAAGGCATTCATGAGACATATTGAACCTCGCTGATACTAGCAGAAACATACGGAGGGCCACCGTGGACTGGAGGAAGTTCCTCAATTCTCTGCTCCAAGAACGGGTCCAAGATCCCTGACGTCTAAAGAGAAGAGATGGCAGAGATGATAAAAACGCTCATGTTCTTGAAAGAGGTCAGATAATCCACACGACCCAAGGGGCAATTCCAAGCCATTCAGATCAAAGTGCACCAAGCCCAGGTAAGCCTTTTCCCAGGTTTGGGCCTAGCTATCAAGCACTTGCTCTTCCCTCCCCTCCACTCAGGCATCCATTTTGAGGGATCAGTACCTGAGCTGCAATGAAGCCAGTAAGAGAAGAGCAAGCCCCTCCTAGAATCAGAGTTCCTCTAGCTTCATCCTCTGTGAACAACAGGGAACCCCATAAAGGTCAAATACTCTCGTATGAAATAGATAGGAATTGAATACTTAGCTCCCACAAAGAAACGATGGCCTTCCGCTAGATTCAGCAAATGCTGGGATTATGTCCTCTCTGGGGTGAAGGGAGTGTGGTAAGTGAGGGGAATCTTTGACTGAACTTGAATCTGTATTAGGCCTCCGTTTTTCAAGACAGTCTAGGTAAATATTAGAAGTCAGATAGTGAACGGAACTGTAAAAGTCGCCAATGACATGAAAGACACAGCTTATGTGGACCGTCTTTCAATTGAGTCAAGCCCCCGGGGGCAATCTATCATGGGGGTGCAGACTTGGTTGCATTCAAGTGCTTTACCCAACATGATCGGATGATTAAGCGTTCTCATCACTGATAGAAGAACACCTGGTTCTCAGTAGCCTAGCATAGCTGCAGCAGGGTTCTCATAGCTATAATGCCTCTAGGTTCTTTGGATTCAAAGCTAAATGTATATATTTAGTTCGTTTCCTCTTGTATTTTCCTTGAGAGGGATGTTACACCTTGAAATGCCAACATTGACCAGTAGGTGTCATCGGGACTAAAGGGCACCACATGCACAAGGGAATCCAAGCTTGGGGGTTATTTCATGTTTCCATTAGTTATTTCATGGTTCCTGTTGGTTTCGGAGGCTTCAACAGTAAAGAGCTGACATGACCCCTTTAACAGTTCGGACTGCTAGTTTGCATTCTATCTGTCTATGTTTTCCTTAGAGCTGACAAAATGTTACCGAAATTGACAAGTCTGGCTTCTAGGTCGATTTAGTATGTTTCAGAAACTAACTTCACTTTCGTATAACTCCCAAAACATTTATATCAATTCTATTAAATTTTTAAAGACTGCAAATGAGATATCAACACAATGTCAAAACTGGAGTCTTCGGACAATCCCTCCCACCACGGCTGTATAGAAACAAAGAGATAAAAAGAAATCACATTTCTGTGAAATGTATCTGGAAAGTGTTGATTCATCGATGCCCAGTTGACAGAGAAGCAGTGCAACCTGCGCTCACTCGCTCCCATGAACACAGCAATGGAAACATCCACTCACCCAGCCCTTGGCACAGGACACTTGCCGAAGAGAGGTCTGTTACTTCCAAAGACAGGATGAGGCCTCAGAACACCTGGAAGCAGGAGAAGGAAAAGCAGGGAATGGATACCAGTGCATGGTCTGAGCCCTGTTGATGGAGCAGTAAAGGTGAAACTCTCTTTAACTTGGACGCACACTCACAAGCGGACAGGAGACATGGGATTGAAGGTGATGCGCTGAGTGTTAGAAGAGTGCACAGCAGATGCTTGGCTGACAGAACTCAAAGAATCCAGTGCAAAACATCCCCACAGTTGATTCTGAGACCAAGCTCCGAGCTGCCAAATTTGAGGTAGCAGAGGCAGCGTTCAGGGAGGGATAGGGCTACGGATGGTGGCACACGCTGAGTCTCAGGGATCTGGAGTGCGTTGTGGGATGTGGTGGGTCCTATCAAGAGAGCAAACCGACCTGTGGCCCCAATGAGCAAGCAACCACCCTGGCGCGCGCAGTTGAAATTATCGATATGTCCCATGGCCACACCCAGTGCATCTGCAGGACCAGAGACCAATTTGGCATTTTGCCAATAGAGCATGTGTGGGGCTGAATCAGAGATATTGTGCATCGGGTCTGAGGGATCCAGGGGGCCTTGGGTTTGAATTCAGAATGAAAAGCCTTAGGATCTGCTACATTCATAACCTGGGCTGTGATTATGGTTTGGTTTGAGGCACAGGATGTGCAACAGCTCTGTGGTTGGCTTCGTGCACCCGTGCCACAAGGATGAGAGGACAAGGAAGTGTGGTCCAAGACCACAGCGTGAGAAGAGGAAGGATTTCCTTCAGTTTATCTCTCAAAAGCGGATGCTACATTTTGGATGGCACCGGCACGGTTCGGCAGCGAGGACACCAAGTTCGGGCTGCGGGATCATTCCAGCAGGCCCTGATGTGTGACATCCATAGATATGCTTCCACTGGTGTTTCTGTAGACAGAGAAGCTCTTGGAAGAACTGGTTTCAGTGGGACATTCCCGTGGCACTACAAAGCACAAGCGCACTCACACTCTGCTCTTCTGGAAACACTCCAAAATAAAAGAGAGTAGAATGCAGAGCTGAGAACCTTTAGAAGCTCCATTTCCACCAGAGGAAGTGTCCTGTGCTCTTTCAGATTTGTGAGATAAGCGTAATCAAAATGAGGTTATCCTAATCAAAATAGTATGGGGGGTTCATCACAACAAAGGCAACACCAGCAATTGGAGATAGACCAGACAACACACACAGGAACAGGACATGGCATCAATGTCTAGGAAAATTTGTCCTCACAGAAATCCCATGCAATTGTGTAGAGCCAAGTGTCTAAAGTTTTCACTTAACCAAGCCCTAGAAGTCTACATTAGATACCTGAAATTACCTGACCAGTAGAGATGAAGAAATACAGTAAAAGGAAAAGGAAGTACCATTTTCAGTTCCAAAGAGATTGAAGGCCCTAAAGATAAGCTTTCAGACAACTAGACTGCAAAACGCTCTCCAGAGCAAGTATTGAAAATGGAGGTGAGGGAAACACTGAAGAACAACAGTGTCTCAGAATCACAAAAGGCAGAATACCAGAAAAGGGGAAGAGAAAGCCTAAAGACGAGCCAAATAATATCAGAAAACTCAGTGGATGAGAAAATATCAGGGCTAACATTCCGTCCTAAGCAGACGAGATATTGCAGAGGGACGCGTGAATGACTTTGAAGACAGGGGAACAGAAATCCCTCGGTCAGAAGCACACATAGGAAAGCAAGTGCAAACCAATGAAAACATTGCTGTTGAATCCTGGTTGAAGACAAGGCATGAAAGACTAAAATTCGAAAGAGTCCCAGATGGAAAAGCAAGAGATAAAGAAACAAACAATGTTTGAAAAGTTATGTGTAGAAAAATCAGACTGAAACTTGCTGAAAGCCAAGATAGAATCATCTAGGCGAATTCAGGAAGTACACAGCGTCCAAAAGAGGTGGAATCCCAATAGACTTAGCAGCAGCTGTATGATCCAAATCAACAAAGTTCATGAGCATCCCAGTGATTTAAAATGCGCCTGGAGGAAAGCAACATAGTCACAAGAGAACCTCCAGAGGGGTTTCAGCTGCTATCTCAGCAGCAATATTGCAGGACAGGGAGGAGTGCCAGGACATAGACCATAGCTTGAATGGCAAAATGCTGCCATCTAGGGTAGCCTATGCCACATGACCACCATTTCTAATAACAGCAGAGCTAGAGAATGCCACAGACCTGCAAATCTTAAAAGAATTCAGCAGTTCGAAACTTATCCTAAAAGAAAGGTTGAGGATTCTCCCCTGAAGGGATAAGCAGCAAGATGAAATGGAAAGAAGAAAACCCTTATTGGAAATGCAAGAAGAGCATGAGTGGAAAAGAAGAAACAAGAAGAAGGCAAGGAGGACATCAAAACCCTAAAGATGGGAGAGGGAAGCAGGAAATCATAGGGGATTGGAAGCACTCTCTTAAGGGAGTCAGCTTATATGACTCTCTGTTGGAAGCAAACGGAGAGATGCATGGCCTGACGTGTTTGCAAAGCAAACGAGAAGCAGACCAAGAAAGAATCAAACAAACAAACAACACAAAAAGGGTAGGGTAACATGAATATTCAAAAGAAATTACTCAAGGTGATGTCAAGGATCATTCAGTACGCATCGACCCAGTATCGCGGCTTGAATGTACTCAGCACACCTGTATTCGGAAATCAGAGGCGTGCATTTATATTCATAAATATTGATTCATATGAGCATATCGTGACCTAAACCAAATGCCGATTTGGAATCCAATGGATTCCTAGTCCGTGATATAGACTTGCAAGTCTTCCAACAGGATGAATGAATGCCATATTCTACACTACGTCGAGAAGAAATGGCACAAGCCTATAACAAGGAAAAGTAGCTCCGCAAAAGTGTACTAAGATCAAAAGAGACAGGCAGTAAAGTGCACATTGGGGATTGTATCATTCCTAGGAATTTCAGCCCCCTTGAAACAAATGGATAGATGTCCCGTGAATGCGGGTGTTTCAGCAGAAATCAACCGACGGCTATGTATTGCGGGTGTGCCCATATTACAGGAACAATAGTTTCCCTTAGTGGGTCTCTGTGTACTGTGAACTGTTAGAAAGTTTAAAGACGTGTGAAACATTCAACTGAAAATGGACACACTTCCCTCCGTTGCTACAGTGCATACAGATCTGAACAAAAGGAAAGAGGGAAGAACAAAGGCCCATGGGACGCTAGTGGGTAGAATCACATTTACCTTAGGAACCTCTCGTCGGATGCAGCCCCTCCCCCAACACTGACAAGATGCAGCAGCCATTGGGGATGGCAGTTAGCGGTTGGATTCCAGGTGGAATGTTGGTGTGTACCGCGAGGCTTGTTGTGGCTGGTGGATCCTAGGTAACCGGGCAGAGTTCTGTGGGTGGATCAGTGCGATGGAGGGGCTGCCGCCCTCTGTGGAGCTTGGCTTAGGTCTTTGGTCCGGGAAGCTGTGTCAGTTCGAGATACTGCTGCTGCCCAAAGACCTGAGTTCACGGGTCAGTTTCCAGAACCTGAAAGGGCAGACAGTGGAAGATCTGCCTGTCTTCAGCTTACTGGAGAGGCTCCGAGGTCCTTTCAGACTTGCCCAGTCCTGTTGAAGTCGACTTTATGGGAGACACGAAGAGAAGCTGGCCGAAAACATGGCTGCACGGATTGAGGAGAGATGCGAACACATTGATGAGAGATGTTCTGCTACAATAGAGAATACTGGCCTGGAGACAGCTGTAGAGGATAGCAGGCTCGAAAGGCATTCATGAGACATATTGAACCTCGCTGATACTAGCAGAAACATACGGAGGGCCACCGTGGACTGGAGGAAGTTCCTCAATTCTCTGCTCCAAGAACGGGTCCAAGATCCCTGACGTCTAAAGAGAAGAGATGGCAGAGATGATAAAAACGCTCATGTTCTTGAAAGAGGTCAGATAATCCACACGACCCAAGGGGCAATTCCAAGCCATTCAGATCAAAGTGCACCAAGCCCAGGTAAGCCTTTTCCCAGGTTTGGGCCTAGCTATCAAGCACTTGCTCTTCCCTCCCCTCCACTCAGGCATCCATTTTGAGGGATCAGTACCTGAGCTGCAATGAAGCCAGTAAGAGAAGAGCAAGCCCCTCCTAGAATCAGAGTTCCTCTAGCTTCATCCTCTGTGAACAACAGGGAACCCCATAAAGGTCAAATACTCTCGTATGAAATAGATAGGAATTGAATACTTAGCTCCCACAAAGAAACGATGGCCTTCCGCTAGATTCAGCAAATGCTGGGATTATGTCCTCTCTGGGGTGAAGGGAGTGTGGTAAGTGAGGGGAATCTTTGACTGAACTTGAATCTGTATTAGGCCTCCGTTTTTCAAGACAGTCTAGGTAAATATTAGAAGTCAGATAGTGAACGGAACTGTAAAAGTCGCCAATGACATGAAAGACACAGCTTATGTGGACCGTCTTTCAATTGAGTCAAGCCCCCGGGGGCAATCTATCATGGGGGTGCAGACTTGGTTGCATTCAAGTGCTTTACCCAACATGATCGGATGATTAAGCGTTCTCATCACTGATAGAAGAACACCTGGTTCTCAGTAGCCTAGCATAGCTGCAGCAGGGTTCTCATAGCTATAATGCCTCTAGGTTCTTTGGATTCAAAGCTAAATGTATATATTTAGTTCGTTTCCTCTTGTATTTTCCTTGAGAGGGATGTTACACCTTGAAATGCCAACATTGACCAGTAGGTGTCATCGGGACTAAAGGGCACCACATGCACAAGGGAATCCAAGCTTGGGGGTTATTTCATGTTTCCATTAGTTATTTCATGGTTCCTGTTGGTTTCGGAGGCTTCAACAGTAAAGAGCTGACATGACCCCTTTAACAGTTCGGACTGCTAGTTTGCATTCTATCTGTCTATGTTTTCCTTAGAGCTGACAAAATGTTACCGAAATTGACAAGTCTGGCTTCTAGGTCGATTTAGTATGTTTCAGAAACTAACTTCATTTTTGTATAACTCCCAAAACATTTATATCAATTCTATTAAATTTTTAAAGACTGCAAATGAGATATCAACACAATGTCAAAACTGGAGTCTTCGGACAATCCCTCCCACCACGGCTGTATAGAAACAAAGAGATAAAAAGAAATCACATTTCTGTGAAATGTATCTGGAAAGTGTTGATTCATCGATGCCCAGTTGACAGAGAAGCAGTGCAACCTGCGCTCACTCGCTCCCATGAACACAGCAATGGAAACATCCACTCACCCAGCCCTTGGCACAGGACACTTGCCGAAGAGAGGTCTGTTACTTCCAAAGACAGGATGAGGCCTCAGAACACCTGGAAGCAGGAGAAGGAAAAGCAGGGAATGGATACCAGTGCATGGTCTGAGCCCTGTTGATGGAGCAGTAAAGGTGAAACTCTCTTTAACTTGGACGCACACTCACAAGCGGACAGGAGACATGGGATTGAAGGTGATGCGCTGAGTGTTAGAAGAGTGCACAGCAGATGCTTGGCTGACAGAACTCAAAGAATCCAGTGCAAAACATCCCCACAGTTGATTCTGAGACCAAGCTCCGAGCTGCCAAATTTGAGGTAGCAGAGGCAGCGTTCAGGGAGGGATAGGGCTACGGATGGTGGCACACGCTGAGTCTCAGGGATCTGGAGTGCGTTGTGGGATGTGGTGGGTCCTATCAAGAGAGCAAACCGACCTGTGGCCCCAATGAGCAAGCAACCACCCTGGCGCGCGCAGTTGATATTATCGATATGTCCCATGGCCACACCCAGTGCATCTGCAGGACCAGAGACCAATTTGGCATTTTGCCAATAGAGCATGTGTGGGGCTGAATCAGAGATATTGTGCATCGGGTCTGAGGGATCCAGGGGGCCTTGGGTTTGAATTCAGAATGAAAAGCCTTAGGATCTGCTACATTCATAACCTGGGCTGTGATTATGGTTTGGTTTGAGGCACAGGATGTGCAACAGCTCTGTGGTTGGCTTCGTGCACCCGTGCCACAAGGATGAGAGGACAAGGAAGTGTGGTCCAAGACCACAGCGTGAGAAGAGGAAGGATTTCCTTCAGTTTATCTCTCAAAAGCGGATGCTACATTTTGGATGGCACCGGCACGGTTCGGCAGCGAGGACACCAAGTTCGGGCTGCGGGATCATTCCAGCAGGCCCTGATGTGTGACATCCATAGATATGCTTCCACTGGTGTTTCTGTAGACAGAGAAGCTCTTGGAAGAACTGGTTTCAGTGGGACATTCCCGTGGCACTACAAAGCACAAGCGCACTCACACTCTGCTCTTCTGGAAACACTCCAAAATAACAGAGAGTAGAATGCAGAGCTGAGAACCTTTAGAAGCTCCATTTCCACCAGAGGAAGTGTCCTGTGCTCTTTCAGATTTGTGAGATAAGCGTAATCAAAATGAGGTTATCCTAATCGAAATAGTATGGGGGGTTCATCACAACAAAGGCAACACCAGCAATTGGAGATAGACCAGACAACACACACAGGAACAGGACATGGCATCAATGTCTAGGAAAATTTGTCCTCACAGAAATCCCATGCAATTGTGTAGAGCCAAGTGTCTAAAGTTTTCACTTAACCAAGCCCTAGAAGTCTACATTAGATACCTGAAATTACCTGACCAGTAGAGATGAAGAAATACAGTAAAAGGAAAAGGAAGTACCATTTTCAGTTCCAAAGAGATTGAAGGCCCTAAAGATAAGCTTTCAGACAACTAGACTGCAAAACGCTCTCCAGAGCAAGTATTGAAAATGGAGGTGAGGGAAACACTGAAGAACAACAGTGTCTCAGAATCACAAAAGGCAGAATACCAGAAAAGGGGAAGAGAAAGCCTAAAGACGAGCCAAATAATATCAGAAAACTCAGTGGATGAGAAAATATCAGGGCTAACATTTCGTCCTAAGCAGACGAGATATTGCAGAGGGACGCGTGAATGACTTTGAAGACAGGGGAACAGAAATCCCTCGGTCAGAAGCACACATAGGAAAGCAAGTGCAAACCAATGAAAACATTGCTGTTGAATCCTGGTTGAAGACAAGGCATGAAAGACTAAAATTCGAAAGAGTCCCAGATGGAAAAGCAAGAGATAAAGAAACAAACAATGTTTGAAAAGTTATGTGTAGAAAAATCAGACTGAAACTTGCTGAAAGCCAAGATAGAATCATCTAGGCGAATTCAGGAAGTACACAGCGTCCAAAAGAGGTGGAATCCCAATAGACTTAGCAGCAGCTGTATGATCCAAATCAACAAAGTTCATGAGCATCCCAGTGATTTAAAATGCGCCTGGAGGAAAGCAACATAGTCACAAGAGAACCTCCAGAGGGGTTTCAGCTGCTATCTCAGCAGCAATATTGCAGGACAGGGAGGAGTGCCAGGACATAGACCATAGCTTGAATGGCAAAATGCTGCCATCTAGGGTAGCCTATGCCACATGACCACCATTTCTAATAACAGCAGAGCTAGAGAATGCCACAGACCTGCAAATCTTAAAAGAATTCAGCAGTTCGAAACTTATCCTAAAAGAAAGGTTGAGGATTCTCCCCTGAAGGGATAAGCAGCAAGATGAAATGGAAAGAAGAAAACCCTTATTGGAAATGCAAGAAGAGCATGAGTGGAAAAGAAGAAACAAGAAGAAGGCAAGGAGGACATCAAAACCCTAAAGATGGGAGAGGGAAGCAGGAAATCATAGGGGATTGGAAGCACTCTCTTAAGGGAGTCAGCTTATATGACTCTCTGTTGGAAGCAAACGGAGAGATGCATGGCCTGACGTGTTTGCAAAGCAAACGAGAAGCAGACCAAGAAAGAATCAAACAAACAAACAACACAAAAAGGGTAGGGTAACATGAATATTCAAAAGAAATTACTCAAGGTGATGTCAAGGATCATTCAGTACGCATCGACCCAGTATCGCGGCTTGAATGTACTCAGCACACCTGTATTCGGAAATCAGAGGCGTGCATTTATATTCATAAATATTGATTCATATGAGCATATCGTGACCTAAACCAAATGCCGATTTGGAATCCAATGGATTCCTAGTCCGTGATATAGACTTGCAAGTCTTCCAACAGGATGAATGAATGCCATATTCTACACTACGTCGAGAAGAAATGGCACAAGCCTATAACAAGGAAAAGTAGCTCCGCAAAAGTGTACTAAGATCAAAAGAGACAGGCAGTAAAGTGCACATTGGGGATTGTATCATTCCTAGGAATTTCAGCCCCCTTGAAACAAATGGATAGATGTCCCGTGAATGCGGGTGTTTCAGCAGAAATCAACCGACGGCTATGTATTGCGGGTGTGCCCATATTACAGGAACAATAGTTTCCCTTAGTGGGTCTCTGTGTACTGTGAACTGTTAGAAAGTTTAAAGACGTGTGAAACATTCAACTGAAAATGGACACACTTCCCTCCGTTGCTACAGTGCATACAGATCTGAACAAAAGGAAAGAGGGAAGAACAAAGGCCCATGGGACGCTAGTGGGTAGAATCACATTTACCTTAGGAACCTCTCGTCGGATGCAGCCCCTCCCCCAACACTGACAAGATGCAGCAGCCATTGGGGATGGCAGTTAGCGGTTGGATTCCAGGTGGAATGTTGGTGTGTACCGCGAGGCTTGTTGTGGCTGGTGGATCCTAGGTAACCGGGCAGAGTTCTGTGGGTGGATCAGTGCGATGGAGGGGCTGCCGCCCTCTGTGGAGCTTGGCTTAGGTCTTTGGTCCGGGAAGCTGTGTCAGTTCGAGATACTGCTGCTGCCCAAAGACCTGAGTTCACGGGTCAGTTTCCAGAACCTGAAAGGGCAGACAGTGGAAGATCTGCCTGTCTTCAGCTTACTGGAGAGGCTCCGAGGTCCTTTCAGACTTGCCCAGTCCTGTTGAAGTCGACTTTATGGGAGACACGAAGAGAAGCTGGCCGAAAACATGGCTGCACGGATTGAGGAGAGATGCGAACACATTGATGAGAGATGTTCTGCTACAATAGAGAATACTGGCCTGGAGACAGCTGTAGAGGATAGCAGGCTCGAAAGGCATTCATGAGACATATTGAACCTCGCTGATACTAGCAGAAACATACGGAGGGCCACCGTGGACTGGAGGAAGTTCCTCAATTCTCTGCTCCAAGAACGGGTCCAAGATCCCTGACGTCTAAAGAGAAGAGATGGCAGAGATGATAAAAACGCTCATGTTCTTGAAAGAGGTCAGATAATCCACACGACCCAAGGGGCAATTCCAAGCCATTCAGATCAAAGTGCACCAAGCCCAGGTAAGCCTTTTCCCAGGTTTGGGCCTAGCTATCAAGCACTTGCTCTTCCCTCCCCTCCACTCAGGCATCCATTTTGAGGGATCAGTACCTGAGCTGCAATGAAGCCAGTAAGAGAAGAGCAAGCCCCTCCTAGAATCAGAGTTCCTCTAGCTTCATCCTCTGTGAACAACAGGGAACCCCATAAAGGTCAAATACTCTCGTATGAAATAGATAGGAATTGAATACTTAGCTCCCACAAAGAAACGATGGCCTTCCGCTAGATTCAGCAAATGCTGGGATTATGTCCTCTCTGGGGTGAAGGGAGTGTGGTAAGTGAGGGGAATCTTTGACTGAACTTGAATCTGTATTAGGCCTCCGTTTTTCAAGACAGTCTAGGTAAATATTAGAAGTCAGATAGTGAACGGAACTGTAAAAGTCGCCAATGACATGAAAGACACAGCTTATGTGGACCGTCTTTCAATTGAGTCAAGCCCCCGGGGGCAATCTATCATGGGGGTGCAGACTTGGTTGCATTCAAGTGCTTTACCCAACATGATCGGATGATTAAGCGTTCTCATCACTGATAGAAGAACACCTGGTTCTCAGTAGCCTAGCATAGCTGCAGCAGGGTTCTCATAGCTATAATGCCTCTAGGTTCTTTGGATTCAAAGCTAAATGTATATATTTAGTTCGTTTCCTCTTGTATTTTCCTTGAGAGGGATGTTACACCTTGAAATGCCAACATTGACCAGTAGGTGTCATCGGGACTAAAGGGCACCACATGCACAAGGGAATCCAAGCTTGGGGGTTATTTCATGTTTCCATTAGTTATTTCATGGTTCCTGTTGGTTTCGGAGGCTTCAACAGTAAAGAGCTGACATGACCCCTTTAACAGTTCGGACTGCTAGTTTGCATTCTATCTGTCTATGTTTTCCTTAGAGCTGACAAAATGTTACCGAAATTGACAAGTCTGGCTTCTAGGTCGATTTAGTATGTTTCAGAAACTAACTTCACTTTCGTATAACTCCCAAAACATTTATATCAATTCTATTAAATTTTTAAAGACTGCAAATGAGATATCAACACAATGTCAAAACTGGAGTCTTCGGACAATCCCTCCCACCACGGCTGTATAGAAACAAAGAGATAAAAAGAAATCACATTTCTGTGAAATGTATCTGGAAAGTGTTGATTCATCGATGCCCAGTTGACAGAGAAGCAGTGCAACCTGCGCTCACTCGCTCCCATGAACACAGCAATGGAAACATCCACTCACCCAGCCCTTGGCACAGGACACTTGCCGAAGAGAGGTCTGTTACTTCCAAAGACAGGATGAGGCCTCAGAACACCTGGAAGCAGGAGAAGGAAAAGCAGGGAATGGATACCAGTGCATGGTCTGAGCCCTGTTGATGGAGCAGTAAAGGTGAAACTCTCTTTAACTTGGACGCACACTCACAAGCGGACAGGAGACATGGGATTGAAGGTGATGCGCTGAGTGTTAGAAGAGTGCACAGCAGATGCTTGGCTGACAGAACTCAAAGAATCCAGTGCAAAACATCCCCACAGTTGATTCTGAGACCAAGCTCCGAGCTGCCAAATTTGAGGTAGCAGAGGCAGCGTTCAGGGAGGGATAGGGCTACGGATGGTGGCACACGCTGAGTCTCAGGGATCTGGAGTGCGTTGTGGGATGTGGTGGGTCCTATCAAGAGAGCAAACCGACCTGTGGCCCCAATGAGCAAGCAACCACCCTGGCGCGCGCAGTTGAAATTATCGATATGTCCCATGGCCACACCCAGTGCATCTGCAGGACCAGAGACCAATTTGGCATTTTGCCAATAGAGCATGTGTGGGGCTGAATCAGAGATATTGTGCATCGGGTCTGAGGGATCCAGGGGGCCTTGGGTTTGAATTCAGAATGAAAAGCCTTAGGATCTGCTACATTCATAACCTGGGCTGTGATTATGGTTTGGTTTGAGGCACAGGATGTGCAACAGCTCTGTGGTTGGCTTCGTGCACCCGTGCCACAAGGATGAGAGGACAAGGAAGTGTGGTCCAAGACCACAGCGTGAGAAGAGGAAGGATTTCCTTCAGTTTATCTCTCAAAAGCGGATGCTACATTTTGGATGGCACCGGCACGGTTCGGCAGCGAGGACACCAAGTTCGGGCTGCGGGATCATTCCAGCAGGCCCTGATGTGTGACATCCATAGATATGCTTCCACTGGTGTTTCTGTAGACAGAGAAGCTCTTGGAAGAACTGGTTTCAGTGGGACATTCCCGTGGCACTACAAAGCACAAGCGCACTCACACTCTGCTCTTCTGGAAACACTCCAAAATAACAGAGAGTAGAATGCAGAGCTGAGAACCTTTAGAAGCTCCATTTCCACCAGAGGAAGTGTCCTGTGCTCTTTCAGATTTGTGAGATAAGCGTAATCAAAATGAGGTTATCCTAATCGAAATAGTATGGGGGGTTCATCACAACAAAGGCAACACCAGCAATTGGAGATAGACCAGACAACACACACAGGAACAGGACATGGCATCAATGTCTAGGAAAATTTGTCCTCACAGAAATCCCATGCAATTGTGTAGAGCCAAGTGTCTAAAGTTTTCACTTAACCAAGCCCTAGAAGTCTACATTAGATACCTGAAATTACCTGACCAGTAGAGATGAAGAAATACAGTAAAAGGAAAAGGAAGTACCATTTTCAGTTCCAAAGAGATTGAAGGCCCTAAAGATAAGCTTTCAGACAACTAGACTGCAAAACGCTCTCCAGAGCAAGTATTGAAAATGGAGGTGAGGGAAACACTGAAGAACAACAGTGTCTCAGAATCACAAAAGGCAGAATACCAGAAAAGGGGAAGAGAAAGCCTAAAGACGAGCCAAATAATATCAGAAAACTCAGTGGATGAGAAAATATCAGGGCTAACATTTCGTCCTAAGCAGACGAGATATTGCAGAGGGACGCGTGAATGACTTTGAAGACAGGGGAACAGAAATCCCTCGGTCAGAAGCACACATAGGAAAGCAAGTGCAAACCAATGAAAACATTGCTGTTGAATCCTGGTTGAAGACAAGGCATGAAAGACTAAAATTCGAAAGAGTCCCAGATGGAAAAGCAAGAGATAAAGAAACAAACAATGTTTGAAAAGTTATGTGTAGAAAAATCAGACTGAAACTTGCTGAAAGCCAAGATAGAATCATCTAGGCGAATTCAGGAAGTACACAGCGTCCAAAAGAGGTGGAATCCCAATAGACTTAGCAGCAGCTGTATGATCCAAATCAACAAAGTTCATGAGCATCCCAGTGATTTAAAATGCGCCTGGAGGAAAGCAACATAGTCACAAGAGAACCTCCAGAGGGGTTTCAGCTGCTATCTCAGCAGCAATATTGCAGGACAGGGAGGAGTGCCAGGACATAGACCATAGCTTGAATGGCAAAATGCTGCCATCTAGGGTAGCCTATGCCACATGACCACCATTTCTAATAACAGCAGAGCTAGAGAATGCCACAGACCTGCAAATCTTAAAAGAATTCAGCAGTTCGAAACTTATCCTAAAAGAAAGGTTGAGGATTCTCCCCTGAAGGGATAAGCAGCAAGATGAAATGGAAAGAAGAAAACCCTTATTGGAAATGCAAGAAGAGCATGAGTGGAAAAGAAGAAACAAGAAGAAGGCAAGGAGGACATCAAAACCCTAAAGATGGGAGAGGGAAGCAGGAAATCATAGGGGATTGGAAGCACTCTCTTAAGGGAGTCAGCTTATATGACTCTCTGTTGGAAGCAAACGGAGAGATGCATGGCCTGACGTGTTTGCAAAGCAAACGAGAAGCAGACCAAGAAAGAATCAAACAAACAAACAACACAAAAAGGGTAGGGTAACATGAATATTCAAAAGAAATTACTCAAGGTGATGTCAAGGATCATTCAGTACGCATCGACCCAGTATCGCGGCTTGAATGTACTCAGCACACCTGTATTCGGAAATCAGAGGCGTGCATTTATATTCATAAATATTGATTCATATGAGCATATCGTGACCTAAACCAAATGCCGATTTGGAATCCAATGGATTCCTAGTCCGTGATATAGACTTGCAAGTCTTCCAACAGGATGAATGAATGCCATATTCTACACTACGTCGAGAAGAAATGGCACAAGCCTATAACAAGGAAAAGTAGCTCCGCAAAAGTGTACTAAGATCAAAAGAGACAGGCAGTAAAGTGCACATTGGGGATTGTATCATTCCTAGGAATTTCAGCCCCCTTGAAACAAATGGATA
Organism: Vicugna pacos; assembly: GCF_048564905.1. NCBI lineage: Eukaryota > Metazoa > Chordata > Mammalia > Artiodactyla > Camelidae > Vicugna > Vicugna pacos. Next base: position 98,398,937 of record NW_027328741.1, on the reverse strand, counting down.
GATGTCCCGTGAATGCGGGTGTTTCAGCAGAAATCAACCGACGGCTATGTATTGCGGGTGTGCCCATATTACAGGAACAATAGTTTCCCTTAGTGGGTCTCTGTGTACTGTGAACTGTTAGAAAGTTTAAAGACGTGTGAAACATTCAACTGAAAATGGACACACTTCCCTCCGTTGCTACAGTGCATACAGATCTGAACAAAAGGAAAGAGGGAAGAACAAAGGCCCATGGGACGCTAGTGGGTAGAATCACATTTACCTTAGGAACCTCTCGTCGGATGCAGCCCCTCCCCCAACACTGACAAGATGCAGCAGCCATTGGGGATGGCAGTTAGCGGTTGGATTCCAGGTGGAATGTTGGTGTGTACCGCGAGGCTTGTTGTGGCTGGTGGATCCTAGGTAACCGGGCAGAGTTCTGTGGGTGGATCAGTGCGATGGAGGGGCTGCCGCCCTCTGTGGAGCTTGGCTTAGGTCTTTGGTCCGGGAAGCTGTGTCAGTTCGAGATACTGCTGCTGCCCAAAGACCTGAGTTCACGGGTCAGTTTCCAGAACCTGAAAGGGCAGACAGTGGAAGATCTGCCTGTCTTCAGCTTACTGGAGAGGCTCCGAGGTCCTTTCAGACTTGCCCAGTCCTGTTGAAGTCGACTTTATGGGAGACACGAAGAGAAGCTGGCCGAAAACATGGCTGCACGGATTGAGGAGAGATGCGAACACATTGATGAGAGATGTTCTGCTACAATAGAGAATACTGGCCTGGAGACAGCTGTAGAGGATAGCAGGCTCGAAAGGCATTCATGAGACATATTGAACCTCGCTGATACTAGCAGAAACATACGGAGGGCCACCGTGGACTGGAGGAAGTTCCTCAATTCTCTGCTCCAAGAACGGGTCCAAGATCCCTGACGTCTAAAGAGAAGAGATGGCAGAGATGATAAAAACGCTCATGTTCTTGAAAGAGGTCAGATAATCCACACGACCCAAGGGGCAATTCCAAGCCATTCAGATCAAAGTGCACCAAGCCCAGGTATGCCTTTTCCCAGGTTTGGGCCTAGCTATCAAGCACTTGTTCTTCCCTCCCCTCCACTCAGGCATCCATTTTGAGGGATCAGTACCTGAGCTGCAATGAAGCCAGTAAGAGAAGAGCAAGCCCCTCCTAGAATCAGAGTTCCTCTAGCTTCATCCTCTGTGAACAACAGGGAACCCCATAAAGGTCAAATACTCTCGTATGAAATAGATAGGAATTGAATACTTAGCTCCCACAAAGAAACGATGGCCTTCCGCTAGATTCAGCAAATGCTGGGATTATGTCCTCTCTGGGGTGAAGGGAGTGTGGTAAGTGAGGGGAATCTTTGACTGAACTTGAATCTGTATTAGGCCTCCGTTTTTCAAGACAGTCTAGGTAAATATTAGAAGTCAGATAGTGAACGGAACTGTAAAAGTCGCCAATGACATGAAAGACACAGCTTATGTGGACCGTCTTTCAATTGAGTCAAGCCCCCGGGGGCAATCTATCATGGGGGTGCAGACTTGGTTGCATTCAAGTGCTTTACCCAACATGATCGGATGATTAAGCGTTCTCATCACTGATAGAAGAACACCTGGTTCTCAGTAGCCTAGCATAGCTGCAGCAGGGTTCTCATAGCTATAATGCCTCTAGGTTCTTTGGATTCAAAGCTAAATGTATATATTTAGTTCGTTTCCTCTTGTATTTTCCTTGAGAGGGATGTTACACCTTGAAATGCCAACATTGACCAGTAGGTGTCATCGGGACTAAAGGGCACCACATGCACAAGGGAATCCAAGCTTGGGGGTTATTTCATGTTTCCATTAGTTATTTCATGGTTCCTGTTGGTTTCGGAGGCTTCAACAGTAAAGAGCTGACATGACCCCTTTAACAGTTCGGACTGCTAGTTTGCATTCTATCTGTCTATGTTTTCCTTAGAGCTGACAAAATGTTACCGAAATTGACAAGTCTGGCTTCTAGGTCGATTTAGTATGTTTCAGAAACTAACTTCACTTTCGTATAACTCCCAAAACATTTATATCAATTCTATTAAATTTTTAAAGACTGCAAATGAGATATCAACACAATGTCAAAACTGGAGTCTTCGGACAATCCCTCCCACCACGGCTGTATAGAAACAAAGAGATAAAAAGAAATCACATTTCTGTGAAATGTATCTGGAAAGTGTTGATTCATCGATGCCCAGTTGACAGAGAAGCAGTGCAACCTGCGCTCACTCGCTCCCATGAACACAGCAATGGAAACATCCACTCACCCAGCCCTTGGCACAGGACACTTGCCGAAGAGAGGTCTGTTACTTCCAAAGACAGGATGAGGCCTCAGAACACCTGGAAGCAGGAGAAGGAAAAGCAGGGAATGGATACCAGTGCATGGTCTGAGCCCTGTTGATGGAGCAGTAAAGGTGAAACTCTCTTTAACTTGGACGCACACTCACAAGCGGACAGGAGACATGGGATTGAAGGTGATGCGCTGAGTGTTAGAAGAGTGCACAGCAGATGCTTGGCTGACAGAACTCAAAGAATCCAGTGCAAAACATCCCCACAGTTGATTCTGAGACCAAGCTCCGAGCTGCCAAATTTGAGGTAGCAGAGGCAGCGTTCAGGGAGGGATAGGGCTACGGATGGTGGCACACGCTGAGTCTCAGGGATCTGGAGTGCGTTGTGGGATGTGGTGGGTCCTATCAAGAGAGCAAACCGACCTGTGGCCCCAATGAGCAAGCAACCACCCTGGCGCGCGCAGTTGAAATTATCGATATGTCCCATGGCCACACCCAGTGCATCTGCAGGACCAGAGACCAATTTGGCATTTTGCCAATAGAGCATGTGTGGGGCTGAATCAGAGATATTGTGCATCGGGTCTGAGGGATCCAGGGGGCCTTGGGTTTGAATTCAGAATGAAAAGCCTTAGGATCTGCTACATTCATAACCTGGGCTGTGATTATGGTTTGGTTTGAGGCACAGGATGTGCAACAGCTCTGTGGTTGGCTTCGTGCACCCGTGCCACAAGGATGAGAGGACAAGGAAGTGTGGTCCAAGACCACAGCGTGAGAAGAGGAAGGATTTCCTTCAGTTTATCTCTCAAAAGCGGATGCTACATTTTGGATGGCACCGGCACGGTTCGGCAGCGAGGACACCAAGTTCGGGCTGCGGGATCATTCCAGCAGGCCCTGATGTGTGACATCCATAGATATGCTTCCACTGGTGTTTCTGTAGACAGAGAAGCTCTTGGAAGAACTGGTTTCAGTGGGACATTCCCGTGGCACTACAAAGCACAAGCGCACTCACACTCTGCTCTTCTGGAAACACTCCAAAATAAAAGAGAGTAGAATGCAGAGCTGAGAACCTTTAGAAGCTCCATTTCCACCAGAGGAAGTGTCCTGTGCTCTTTCAGATTTGTGAGATAAGCGTAATCAAAATGAGGTTATCCTAATCAAAATAGTATGGGGGGTTCATCACAACAAAGGCAACACCAGCAATTGGAGATAGACCAGACAACACACACAGGAACAGGACATGGCATCAATGTCTAGGAAAATTTGTCCTCACAGAAATCCCATGCAATTGTGTAGAGCCAAGTGTCTAAAGTTTTCACTTAACCAAGCCCTAGAAGTCTACATTAGATACCTGAAATTACCTGACCAGTAGAGATGAAGAAATACAGTAAAAGGAAAAGGAAGTACCATTTTCAGTTCCAAAGAGATTGAAGGCCCTAAAGATAAGCTTTCAGACAACTAGACTGCAAAACGCTCTCCAGAGCAAGTATTGAAAATGGAGGTGAGGGAAACACTGAAGAACAACAGTGTCTCAGAATCACAAAAGGCAGAATACCAGAAAAGGGGAAGAGAAAGCCTAAAGACGAGCCAAATAATATCAGAAAACTCAGTGGATGAGAAAATATCAGGGCTAACATTCCGTCCTAAGCAGACGAGATATTGCAGAGGGACGCGTGAATGACTTTGAAGACAGGGGAACAGAAATCCCTCGGTCAGAAGCACACATAGGAAAGCAAGTGCAAACCAATGAAAACATTGCTGTTGAATCCTGGTTGAAGACAAGGCATGAAAGACTAAAATTCGAAAGAGTCCCAGATGGAAAAGCAAGAGATAAAGAAACAAACAATGTTTGAAAAGTTATGTGTAGAAAAATCAGACTGAAACTTGCTGAAAGCCAAGATAGAATCATCTAGGCGAATTCAGGAAGTACACAGCGTCCAAAAGAGGTGGAATCCCAATAGACTTAGCAGCAGCTGTATGATCCAAATCAACAAAGTTCATGAGCATCCCAGTGATTTAAAATGCGCCTGGAGGAAAGCAACATAGTCACAAGAGAACCTCCAGAGGGGTTTCAGCTGCTATCTCAGCAGCAATATTGCAGGACAGGGAGGAGTGCCAGGACATAGACCATAGCTTGAATGGCAAAATGCTGCCATCTAGGGTAGCCTATGCCACATGACCACCATTTCTAATAACAGCAGAGCTAGAGAATGCCACAGACCTGCAAATCTTAAAAGAATTCAGCAGTTCGAAACTTATCCTAAAAGAAAGGTTGAGGATTCTCCCCTGAAGGGATAAGCAGCAAGATGAAATGGAAAGAAGAAAACCCTTATTGGAAATGCAAGAAGAGCATGAGTGGAAAAGAAGAAACAAGAAGAAGGCAAGGAGGACATCAAAACCCTAAAGATGGGAGAGGGAAGCAGGAAATCATAGGGGATTGGAAGCACTCTCTTAAGGGAGTCAGCTTATATGACTCTCTGTTGGAAGCAAACGGAGAGATGCATGGCCTGACGTGTTTGCAAAGCAAACGAGAAGCAGACCAAGAAAGAATCAAACAAACAAACAACACAAAAAGGGTAGGGTAACATGAATATTCAAAAGAAATTACTCAAGGTGATGTCAAGGATCATTCAGTACGCATCGACCCAGTATCGCGGCTTGAATGTACTCAGCACACCTGTATTCGGAAATCAGAGGCGTGCATTTATATTCATAAATATTGATTCATATGAGCATATCGTGACCTAAACCAAATGCCGATTTGGAATCCAATGGATTCCTAGTCCGTGATATAGACTTGCAAGTCTTCCAACAGGATGAATGAATGCCATATTCTACACTACGTCGAGAAGAAATGGCACAAGCCTATAACAAGGAAAAGTAGCTCCGAAAAGTGTACTAAGATCAAAAGAGACAGGCAGTAAAGTGCACATTGGGGATTGTATCATTCCTAGGAATTTCAGCCCCCTTGAAACAAATGGATAGATGTCCCGTGAATGCGGGTGTTTCAGCAGAAATCAACCGACGGCTATGTATTGCGGGTGTGCCCATATTACAGGAACAATAGTTTCCCTTAGTGGGTCTCTGTGTACTGTGAACTGTTAGAAAGTTTAAAGACGTGTGAAACATTCAACTGAAAATGGACACACTTCCCTCCGTTGCTACAGTGCATACAGATCTGAACAAAAGGAAAGAGGGAAGAACAAAGGCCCATGGGACGCTAGTGGGTAGAATCACATTTACCTTAGGAACCTCTCGTCGGATGCAGCCCCTCCCCCAACACTGACAAGATGCAGCAGCCATTGGGGATGGCAGTTAGCGGTTGGATTCCAGGTGGAATGTTGGTGTGTACCGCGAGGCTTGTTGTGGCTGGTGGATCCTAGGTAACCGGGCAGAGTTCTGTGGGTGGATCAGTGCGATGGAGGGGCTGCCGCCCTCTGTGGAGCTTGGCTTAGGTCTTTGGTCCGGGAAGCTGTGTCAGTTCGAGATACTGCTGCTGCCCAAAGACCTGAGTTCACGGGTCAGTTTCCAGAACCTGAAAGGGCAGACAGTGGAAGATCTGCCTGTCTTCAGCTTACTGGAGAGGCTCCGAGGTCCTTTCAGACTTGCCCAGTCCTGTTGAAGTCGACTTTATGGGAGACACGAAGAGAAGCTGGCCGAAAACATGGCTGCACGGATTGAGGAGAGATGCGAACACATTGATGAGAGATGTTCTGCTACAATAGAGAATACTGGCCTGGAGACAGCTGTAGAGGATAGCAGGCTCGAAAGGCATTCATGAGACATATTGAACCTCGCTGATACTAGCAGAAACATACGGAGGGCCACCGTGGACTGGAGGAAGTTCCTCAATTCTCTGCTCCAAGAACGGGTCCAAGATCCCTGACGTCTAAAGAGAAGAGATGGCAGAGATGATAAAAACGCTCATGTTCTTGAAAGAGGTCAGATAATCCACACGACCCAAGGGGCAATTCCAAGCCATTCAGATCAAAGTGCACCAAGCCCAGGTAAGCCTTTTCCCAGGTTTGGGCCTAGCTATCAAGCACTTGCTCTTCCCTCCCCTCCACTCAGGCATCCATTTTGAGGGATCAGTACCTGAGCTGCAATGAAGCCAGTAAGAGAAGAGCAAGCCCCTCCTAGAATCAGAGTTCCTCTAGCTTCATCCTCTGTGAACAACAGGGAACCCCATAAAGGTCAAATACTCTCGTATGAAATAGATAGGAATTGAATACTTAGCTCCCACAAAGAAACGATGGCCTTCCGCTAGATTCAGCAAATGCTGGGATTATGTCCTCTCTGGGGTGAAGGGAGTGTGGTAAGTGAGGGGAATCTTTGACTGAACTTGAATCTGTATTAGGCCTCCGTTTTTCAAGACAGTCTAGGTAAATATTAGAAGTCAGATAGTGAACGGAACTGTAAAAGTCGCCAATGACATGAAAGACACAGCTTATGTGGACCGTCTTTCAATTGAGTCAAGCCCCCGGGGGCAATCTATCATGGGGGTGCAGACTTGGTTGCATTCAAGTGCTTTACCCAACATGATCGGATGATTAAGCGTTCTCATCACTGATAGAAGAACACCTGGTTCTCAGTAGCCTAGCATAGCTGCAGCAGGGTTCTCATAGCTATAATGCCTCTAGGTTCTTTGGATTCAAAGCTAAATGTATATATTTAGTTCGTTTCCTCTTGTATTTTCCTTGAGAGGGATGTTACACCTTGAAATGCCAACATTGACCAGTAGGTGTCATCGGGACTAAAGGGCACCACATGCACAAGGGAATCCAAGCTTGGGGGTTATTTCATGTTTCCATTAGTTATTTCATGGTTCCTGTTGGTTTCGGAGGCTTCAACAGTAAAGAGCTGACATGACCCCTTTAACAGTTCGGACTGCTAGTTTGCATTCTATCTGTCTATGTTTTCCTTAGAGCTGACAAAATGTTACCGAAATTGACAAGTCTGGCTTCTAGGTCGATTTAGTATGTTTCAGAAACTAACTTCATTTTCGTATAACTCCCAAAACATTTATATCAATTCTATTAAATTTTTAAAGACTGCAAATGAGATATCAACACAATGTCAAAACTGGAGTCTTCGGACAATCCCTCCCACCACGGCTGTATAGAAACAAAGAGATAAAAAGAAATCACATTTCTGTGAAATGTATCTGGAAAGTGTTGATTCATCGATGCCCAGTTGACAGAGAAGCAGTGCAACCTGCGCTCACTCGCTCCCATGAACACAGCAATGGAAACATCCACTCACCCAGCCCTTGGCACAGGACACTTGCCGAAGAGAGGTCTGTTACTTCCAAAGACAGGATGAGGCCTCAGAACACCTGGAAGCAGGAGAAGGAAAAGCAGGGAATGGATACCAGTGCATGGTCTGAGCCCTGTTGATGGAGCAGTAAAGGTGAAACTCTCTTTAACTTGGACGCACACTCACAAGCGGACAGGAGACATGGGATTGAAGGTGATGCGCTGAGTGTTAGAAGAGTGCACAGCAGATGCTTGGCTGACAGAACTCAAAGAATCCAGTGCAAAACATCCCCACAGTTGATTCTGAGACCAAGCTCCGAGCTGCCAAATTTGAGGTAGCAGAGGCAGCGTTCAGGGAGGGATAGGGCTACGGATGGTGGCACACGCTGAGTCTCAGGGATCTGGAGTGCGTTGTGGGATGTGGTGGGTCCTATCAAGAGAGCAAACCGACCTGTGGCCCCAATGAGCAAGCAACCACCCTGGCGCGCGCAGTTGAAATTATCGATATGTCCCATGGCCACACCCAGTGCATCTGCAGGACCAGAGACCAATTTGGCATTTTGCCAATAGAGCATGTGTGGGGCTGAATCAGAGATATTGTGCATCGGGTCTGAGGGATCCAGGGGGCCTTGGGTTTGAATTCAGAATGAAAAGCCTTAGGATCTGCTACATTCATAACCTGGGCTGTGATTATGGTTTGGTTTGAGGCACAGGATGTGCAACAGCTCTGTGGTTGGCTTCGTGCACCCGTGCCACAAGGATGAGAGGACAAGGAAGTGTGGTCCAAGACCACAGCGTGAGAAGAGGAAGGATTTCCTTCAGTTTATCTCTCAAAAGCGGATGCTACATTTTGGATGGCACCGGCACGGTTCGGCAGCGAGGACACCAAGTTCGGGCTGCGGGATCATTCCAGCAGGCCCTGATGTGTGACATCCATAGATATGCTTCCACTGGTGTTTCTGTAGACAGAGAAGCTCTTGGAAGAACTGGTTTCAGTGGGACATTCCCGTGGCACTACAAAGCACAAGCGCACTCACACTCTGCTCTTCTGGAAACACTCCAAAATAACAGAGAGTAGAATGCAGAGCTGAGAACCTTTAGAAGCTCCATTTCCACCAGAGGAAGTGTCCTGTGCTCTTTCAGATTTGTGAGATAAGCGTAATCAAAATGAGGTTATCCTAATCGAAATAGTATGGGGGGTTCATCACAACAAAGGCAACACCAGCAATTGGAGATAGACCAGACAACACACACAGGAACAGGACATGGCATCAATGTCTAGGAAAATTTGTCCTCACAGAAATCCCATGCAATTGTGTAGAGCCAAGTGTCTAAAGTTTTCACTTAACCAAGCCCTAGAAGTCTACATTAGATACCTGAAATTACCTGACCAGTAGAGATGAAGAAATACAGTAAAAGGAAAAGGAAGTACCATTTTCAGTTCCAAAGAGATTGAAGGCCCTAAAGATAAGCTTTCAGACAACTAGACTGCAAAACGCTCTCCAGAGCAAGTATTGAAAATGGAGGTGAGGGAAACACTGAAGAACAACAGTGTCTCAGAATCACAAAAGGCAGAATACCAGAAAAGGGGAAGAGAAAGCCTAAAGACGAGCCAAATAATATCAGAAAACTCAGTGGATGAGAAAATATCAGGGCTAACATTTCGTCCTAAGCAGACAAGATATTGCAGAGGGACGCGTGAATGACTTTGAAGACAGGGGAACAGAAATCCCTCGGTCAGAAGCACACATAGGAAAGCAAGTGCAAACCAATGAAAACATTGCTGTTGAATCCTGGTTGAAGACAAGGCATGAAAGACTAAAATTCGAAAGAGTCCCAGATGGAAAAGCAAGAGATAAAGAAACAAACAATGTTTGAAAAGTTATGTGTAGAAAAATCAGACTGAAACTTGCTGAAAGCCAAGATAGAATCATCTAGGCGAATTCAGGAAGTACACAGCGTCCAAAAGAGGTGGAATCCCAATAGACTTAGCAGCAGCTGTATGATCCAAATCAACAAAGTTCATGAGCATCCCAGTGATTTAAAATGCGCCTGGAGGAAAGCAACATAGTCACAAGAGAACCTCCAGAGGGGTTTCAGCTGCTATCTCAGCAGCAATATTGCAGGACAGGGAGGAGTGCCAGGACATAGACCATAGCTTGAATGGCAAAATGCTGCCATCTAGGGTAGCCTATGCCACATGACCACCATTTCTAATAACAGCAGAGCTAGAGAATGCCACAGACCTGCAAATCTTAAAAGAATTCAGCAGTTCGAAACTTATCCTAAAAGAAAGGTTGAGGATTCTCCCCTGAAGGGATAAGCAGCAAGATGAAATGGAAAGAAGAAAACCCTTATTGGAAATGCAAGAAGAGCATGAGTGGAAAAGAAGAAACAAGAAGAAGGCAAGGAGGACATCAAAACCCTAAAGATGGGAGAGGGAAGCAGGAAATCATAGGGGATTGGAAGCACTCTCTTAAGGGAGTCAGCTTATATGACTCTCTGTTGGAAGCAAACGGAGAGATGCATGGCCTGACGTGTTTGCAAAGCAAACGAGAAGCAGACCAAGAAAGAATCAAACAAACAAACAACACAAAAAGGGTAGGGTAACATGAATATTCAAAAGAAATTACTCAAGGTGATGTCAAGGATCATTCAGTACGCATCGACCCAGTATCGCGGCTTGAATGTACTCAGCACACCTGTATTCGGAAATCAGAGGCGTGCATTTATATTCATAAATATTGATTCATATGAGCATATCGTGACCTAAACCAAATGCCGATTTGGAATCCAATGGATTCCTAGTCCGTGATATAGACTTGCAAGTCTTCCAACAGGATGAATGAATGCCATATTCTACACTACGTCGAGAAGAAATGGCACAAGCCTATAACAAGGAAAAGTAGCTCCGAAAAGTGTACTAAGATCAAAAGAGACAGGCAGTAAAGTGCACATTGGGGATTGTATCATTCCTAGGAATTTCAGCCCCCTTGAAACAAATGGATAGATGTCCCGTGAATGCGGGTGTTTCAGCAGAAATCAACCGACGGCTATGTATTGCGGGTGTGCCCATATTACAGGAACAATAGTTTCCCTTAGTGGGTCTCTGTGTACTGTGAACTGTTAGAAAGTTTAAAGACGTGTGAAACATTCAACTGAAAATGGACACACTTCCCTCCGTTGCTACAGTGCATACAGATCTGAACAAAAGGAAAGAGGGAAGAACAAAGGCCCATGGGACGCTAGTGGGTAGAATCACATTTACCTTAGGAACCTCTCGTCGGATGCAGCCCCTCCCCCAACACTGACAAGATGCAGCAGCCATTGGGGATGGCAGTTAGCGGTTGGATTCCAGGTGGAATGTTGGTGTGTACCGCGAGGCTTGTTGTGGCTGGTGGATCCTAGGTAACCGGGCAGAGTTCTGTGGGTGGATCAGTGCGATGGAGGGGCTGCCGCCCTCTGTGGAGCTTGGCTTAGGTCTTTGGTCCGGGAAGCTGTGTCAGTTCGAGATACTGCTGCTGCCCAAAGACCTGAGTTCACGGGTCAGTTTCCAGAACCTGAAAGGGCAGACAGTGGAAGATCTGCCTGTCTTCAGCTTACTGGAGAGGCTCCGAGGTCCTTTCAGACTTGCCCAGTCCTGTTGAAGTCGACTTTATGGGAGACACGAAGAGAAGCTGGCCGAAAACATGGCTGCACGGATTGAGGAGAGATGCGAACACATTGATGAGAGATGTTCTGCTACAATAGAGAATACTGGCCTGGAGACAGCTGTAGAGGATAGCAGGCTCGAAAGGCATTCATGAGACATATTGAACCTCGCTGATACTAGCAGAAACATACGGAGGGCCACCGTGGACTGGAGGAAGTTCCTCAATTCTCTGCTCCAAGAACGGGTCCAAGATCCCTGACGTCTAAAGAGAAGAGATGGCAGAGATGATAAAAACGCTCATGTTCTTGAAAGAGGTCAGATAATCCACACGACCCAAGGGGCAATTCCAAGCCATTCAGATCAAAGTGCACCAAGCCCAGGTAAGCCTTTTCCCAGGTTTGGGCCTAGCTATCAAGCACTTGCTCTTCCCTCCCCTCCACTCAGGCATCCATTTTGAGGGATCAGTACCTGAGCTGCAATGAAGCCAGTAAGAGAAGAGCAAGCCCCTCCTAGAATCAGAGTTCCTCTAGCTTCATCCTCTGTGAACAACAGGGAACCCCATAAAGGTCAAATACTCTCGTATGAAATAGATAGGAATTGAATACTTAGCTCCCACAAAGAAACGATGGCCTTCCGCTAGATTCAGCAAATGCTGGGATTATGTCCTCTCTGGGGTGAAGGGAGTGTGGTAAGTGAGGGGAATCTTTGACTGAACTTGAATCTGTATTAGGCCTCCGTTTTTCAAGACAGTCTAGGTAAATATTAGAAGTCAGATAGTGAACGGAACTGTAAAAGTCGCCAATGACATGAAAGACACAGCTTATGTGGACCGTCTTTCAATTGAGTCAAGCCCCCGGGGGCAATCTATCATGGGGGTGCAGACTTGGTTGCATTCAAGTGCTTTACCCAACATGATCGGATGATTAAGCGTTCTCATCACTGATAGAAGAACACCTGGTTCTCAGTAGCCTAGCATAGCTGCAGCAGGGTTCTCATAGCTATAATGCCTCTAGGTTCTTTGGATTCAAAGCTAAATGTATATATTTAGTTCGTTTCCTCTTGTATTTTCCTTGAGAGGGATGTTACACCTTGAAATGCCAACATTGACCAGTAGGTGTCATCGGGACTAAAGGGCACCACATGCACAAGGGAATCCAAGCTTGGGGGTTATTTCATGTTTCCATTAGTTATTTCATGGTTCCTGTTGGTTTCGGAGGCTTCAACAGTAAAGAGCTGACATGACCCCTTTAACAGTTCGGACTGCTAGTTTGCATTCTATCTGTCTATGTTTTCCTTAGAGCTGACAAAATGTTACCGAAATTGACAAGTCTGGCTTCTAGGTCGATTTAGTATGTTTCAGAAACTAACTTCACTTTCGTATAACTCCCAAAACATTTATATCAATTCTATTAAATTTTTAAAGACTGCAAATGAGATATCAACACAATGTCAAAACTGGAGTCTTCGGACAATCCCTCCCACCACGGCTGTATAGAAACAAAGAGATAAAAAGAAATCACATTTCTGTGAAATGTATCTGGAAAGTGTTGATTCATCGATGCCCAGTTGACAGAGAAGCAGTGCAACCTGCGCTCACTCGCTCCCATGAACACAGCAATGGAAACATCCACTCACCCAGCCCTTGGCACAGGACACTTGCCGAAGAGAGGTCTGTTACTTCCAAAGACAGGATGAGGCCTCAGAACACCTGGAAGCAGGAGAAGGAAAAGCAGGGAATGGATACCAGTGCATGGTCTGAGCCCTGTTGATGGAGCAGTAAAGGTGAAACTCTCTTTAACTTGGACGCACACTCACAAGCGGACAGGAGACATGGGATTGAAGGTGATGCGCTGAGTGTTAGAAGAGTGCACAGCAGATGCTTGGCTGACAGAACTCAAAGAATCCAGTGCAAAACATCCCCACAGTTGATTCTGAGACCAAGCTCCGAGCTGCCAAATTTGAGGTAGCAGAGGCAGCGTTCAGGGAGGGATAGGGCTACGGATGGTGGCACACGCTGAGTCTCAGGGATCTGGAGTGCGTTGTGGGATGTGGTGGGTCCTATCAAGAGAGCAAACCGACCTGTGGCCCCAATGAGCAAGCAACCACCCTGGCGCGCGCAGTTGAAATTATCGATATGTCCCATGGCCACACCCAGTGCATCTGCAGGACCAGAGACCAATTTGGCATTTTGCCAATAGAGCATGTGTGGGGCTGAATCAGAGATATTGTGCATCGGGTCTGAGGGATCCAGGGGGCCTTGGGTTTGAATTCAGAATGAAAAGCCTTAGGATCTGCTACATTCATAACCTGGGCTGTGATTATGGTTTGGTTTGAGGCACAGGATGTGCAACAGCTCTGTGGTTGGCTTCGTGCACCCGTGCCACAAGGATGAGAGGACAAGGAAGTGTGGTCCAAGACCACAGCGTGAGAAGAGGAAGGATTTCCTTCAGTTTATCTCTCAAAAGCGGATGCTACATTTTGGATGGCACCGGCACGGTTCGGCAGCGAGGACACCAAGTTCGGGCTGCGGGATCATTCCAGCAGGCCCTGATGTGTGACATCCATAGATATGCTTCCACTGGTGTTTCTGTAGACAGAGAAGCTCTTGGAAGAACTGGTTTCAGTGGGACATTCCCGTGGCACTACAAAGCACAAGCGCACTCACACTCTGCTCTTCTGGAAACACTCCAAAATAACAGAGAGTAGAATGCAGAGCTGAGAACCTTTAGAAGCTCCATTTCCACCAGAGGAAGTGTCCTGTGCTCTTTCAGATTTGTGAGATAAGCGTAATCAAAATGAGGTTATCCTAATCGAAATAGTATGGGGGGTTCATCACAACAAAGGCAACACCAGCAATTGGAGATAGACCAGACAACACACACAGGAACAGGACATGGCATCAATGTCTAGGAAAATTTGTCCTCACAGAAATCCCATGCAATTGTGTAGAGCCAAGTGTCTAAAGTTTTCACTTAACCAAGCCCTAGAAGTCTACATTAGATACCTGAAATTACCTGACCAGTAGAGATGAAGAAATACAGTAAAAGGAAAAGGAAGTACCATTTTCAGTTCCAAAGAGATTGAAGGCCCTAAAGATAAGCTTTCAGACAACTAGACTGCAAAACGCTCTCCAGAGCAAGTATTGAAAATGGAGGTGAGGGAAACACTGAAGAACAACAGTGTCTCAGAATCACAAAAGGCAGAATACCAGAAAAGGGGAAGAGAAAGCCTAAAGACGAGCCAAATAATATCAGAAAACTCAGTGGATGAGAAAATATCAGGGCTAACATTCCGTCCTAAGCAGACGAGATATTGCAGAGGGACGCGTGAATGACTTTGAAGACAGGGGAACAGAAATCCCTCGGTCAGAAGCACACATAGGAAAGCAAGTGCAAACCAATGAAAACATTGCTGTTGAATCCTGGTTGAAGACAAGGCATGAAAGACTAAAATTCGAAAGAGTCCCAGATGGAAAAGCAAGAGATAAAGAAACAAACAATGTTTGAAAAGTTATGTGTAGAAAAATCAGACTGAAACTTGCTGAAAGCCAAGATAGAATCATCTAGGCGAATTCAGGAAGTACACAGCGTCCAAAAGAGGTGGAATCCCAATAGACTTAGCAGCAGCTGTATGATCCAAATCAACAAAGTTCATGAGCATCCCAGTGATTTAAAATGCGCCTGGAGGAAAGCAACATAGTCACAAGAGAACCTCCAGAGGGGTTTCAGCTGCTATCTCAGCAGCAATATTGCAGGACAGGGAGGAGTGCCAGGACATAGACCATAGCTTGAATGGCAAAATGCTGCCATCTAGGGTAGCCTATGCCACATGACCACCATTTCTAATAACAGCAGAGCTAGAGAATGCCACAGACCTGCAAATCTTAAAAGAATTCAGCAGTTCGAAACTTATCCTAAAAGAAAGGTTGAGGATTCTCCCCTGAAGGGATAAGCAGCAAGATGAAATGGAAAGAAGAAAACCCTTATTGGAAATGCAAGAAGAGCATGAGTGGAAAAGAAGAAACAAGAAGAAGGCAAGGAGGACATCAAAACCCTAAAGATGGGAGAGGGAAGCAGGAAATCATAGGGGATTGGAAGCACTCTCTTAAGGGAGTCAGCTTATATGACTCTCTGTTGGAAGCAAACGGAGAGATGCATGGCCTGACGTGTTTGCAAAGCAAACGAGAAGCAGACCAAGAAAGAATCAAACAAACAAACAACACAAAAAGGGTAGGGTAACATGAATATTCAAAAGAAATTACTCAAGGTGATGTCAAGGATCATTCAGTACGCATCGACCCAGTATCGCGGCTTGAATGTACTCAGCACACCTGTATTCGGAAATCAGAGGCGTGCATTTATATTCGTAAATATTGATTCATATGAGCATATCGTGACCTAAACCAAATGCCGATTTGGAATCCAATGGATTCCTAGTCCGTGATATAGACTTGCAAGTCTTCCAACAGGATGAATGAATGCCATATTCTACACTACGTCGAGAAGAAATGGCACAAGCCTATAACAAGGAAAAGTAGCTCCGCAAAAGTGTACTAAGATCAAAAGAGACAGGCAGTAAAGTGCACATTGGGGATTGTATCATTCCTAGGAATTTCAGCCCCCTTGAAACAAATGGATAGATGTCCCGTGAATGCGGGTGTTTCAGCAGAAATCAACCGACGGCTATGTATTGCGGGTGTGCCCATATTACAGGAACAATAGTTTCCCTTAGTGGGTCTCTGTGTACTGTGAACTGTTAGAAAGTTTAAAGACGTGTGAAACATTCAACTGAAAATGGACACACTTCCCTCCGTTGCTACAGTGCATACAGATCTGAACAAAAGGAAAGAGGGAAGAACAAAGGCCCATGGGACGCTAGTGGGTAGAATCACATTTACCTTAGGAACCTCTCGTCGGATGCAGCCCCTCCCCCAACACTGACAAGATGCAGCAGCCATTGGGGATGGCAGTTAGCGGTTGGATTCCAGGTGGAATGTTGGTGTGTACCGCGAGGCTTGTTGTGGCTGGTGGATCCTAGGTAACCGGGCAGAGTTCTGTGGGTGGATCAGTGCGATGGAGGGGCTGCCGCCCTCTGTGGAGCTTGGCTTAGGTCTTTGGTCCGGGAAGCTGTGTCAGTTCGAGATACTGCTGCTGCCCAAAGACCTGAGTTCACGGGTCAGTTTCCAGAACCTGAAAGGGCAGACAGTGGAAGATCTGCCTGTCTTCAGCTTACTGGAGAGGCTCCGAGGTCCTTTCAGACTTGCCCAGTCCTGTTGAAGTCGACTTTATGGGAGACACGAAGAGAAGCTGGCCGAAAACATGGCTGCACGGATTGAGGAGAGATGCGAACACATTGATGAGAGATGTTCTGCTACAATAGAGAATACTGGCCTGGAGACAGCTGTAGAGGATAGCAGGCTCGAAAGGCATTCATGAGACATATTGAACCTCGCTGATACTAGCAGAAACATACGGAGGGCCACCGTGGACTGGAGGAAGTTCCTCAATTCTCTGCTCCAAGAACGGGTCCAAGATCCCTGACGTCTAAAGAGAAGAGATGGCAGAGATGATAAAAACGCTCATGTTCTTGAAAGAGGTCAGATAATCCACACGACCCAAGGGGCAATTCCAAGCCATTCAGATCAAAGTGCACCAAGCCCAGGTAAGCCTTTTCCCAGGTTTGGGCCTAGCTATCAAGCACTTGCTCTTCCCTCCCCTCCACTCAGGCATCCATTTTGAGGGATCAGTACCTGAGCTGCAATGAAGCCAGTAAGAGAAGAGCAAGCCCCTCCTAGAATCAGAGTTCCTCTAGCTTCATCCTCTGTGAACAACAGGGAACCCCATAAAGGTCAAATACTCTCGTATGAAATAGATAGGAATTGAATACTTAGCTCCCACAAAGAAATGATGGCCTTCCGCTAGATTCAGCAAATGCTGGGATTATGTCCTCTCTGGGGTGAAGGGAGTGTGGTAAGTGAGGGGAATCTTTGACTGAACTTGAATCTGTATTAGGCCTCCGTTTTTCAAGACAGTCTAGGTAAATATTAGAAGTCAGATAGTGAACGGAACTGTAAAAGTCGCCAATGACATGAAAGACACAGCTTATGTGGACCGTCTTTCAATTGAGTCAAGCCCCCGGGGGCAATCTATCATGGGGGTGCAGACTTGGTTGCATTCAAGTGCTTTACCCAACATGATCGGATGATTAAGCGTTCTCATCACTGATAGAAGAACACCTGGTTCTCAGTAGCCTAGCATAGCTGCAGCAGGGTTCTCATAGCTATAATGCCTCTAGGTTCTTTGGATTCAAAGCTAAATGTATATATTTAGTTCGTTTCCTCTTGTATTTTCCTTGAGAGGGATGTTACACCTTGAAATGCCAACATTGACCAGTAGGTGTCATCGGGACTAAAGGGCACCACATGCACAAGGGAATCCAAGCTTGGGGGTTATTTCATGTTTCCATTAGTTATTTCATGGTTCCTGTTGGTTTCGGAGGCTTCAACAGTAAAGAGCTGACATGACCCCTTTAACAGTTCGGACTGCTAGTTTGCATTCTATCTGTCTATGTTTTCCTTAGAGCTGACAAAATGTTACCGAAATTGACAAGTCTGGCTTCTAGGTCGATTTAGTATGTTTCAGAAACTAACTTCACTTTCGTATAACTCCCAAAACATTTATATCAATTCTATTAAATTTTTAAAGACTGCAAATGAGATATCAACACAATGTCAAAACTGGAGTCTTCGGACAATCCCTCCCACCACGGCTGTATAGAAACAAAGAGATAAAAAGAAATCACATTTCTGTGAAATGTATCTGGAAAGTGTTGATTCATCGATGCCCAGTTGACAGAGAAGCAGTGCAACCTGCGCTCACTCGCTCCCATGAACACAGCAATGGAAACATCCACTCACCCAGCCCTTGGCACAGGACACTTGCCGAAGAGAGGTCTGTTACTTCCAAAGACAGGATGAGGCCTCAGAACACCTGGAAGCAGGAGAAGGAAAAGCAGGGAATGGATACCAGTGCATGGTCTGAGCCCTGTTGATGGAGCAGTAAAGGTGAAACTCTCTTTAACTTGGACGCACACTCACAAGCGGACAGGAGACATGGGATTGAAGGTGATGCGCTGAGTGTTAGAAGAGTGCACAGCAGATGCTTGGCTGACAGAACTCAAAGAATCCAGTGCAAAACATCCCCACAGTTGATTCTGAGACCAAGCTCCGAGCTGCCAAATTTGAGGTAGCAGAGGCAGCGTTCAGGGAGGGATAGGGCTACGGATGGTGGCACACGCTGAGTCTCAGGGATCTGGAGTGCGTTGTGGGATGTGGTGGGTCCTATCAAGAGAGCAAACCGACCTGTGGCCCCAATGAGCAAGCAACCACCCTGGCGCGCGCAGTTGAAATTATCGATATGTCCCATGGCCACACCCAGTGCATCTGCAGGACCAGAGACCAATTTGGCATTTTGCCAATAGAGCATGTGTGGGGCTGAATCAGAGATATTGTGCATCGGGTCTGAGGGATCCAGGGGGCCTTGGGTTTGAATTCAGAATGAAAAGCCTTAGGATCTGCTACATTCATAACCTGGGCTGTGATTATGGTTTGGTTTGAGGCACAGGATGTGCAACAGCTCTGTGGTTGGCTTCGTGCACCCGTGCCACAAGGATGAGAGGACAAGGAAGTGTGGTCCAAGACCACAGCGTGAGAAGAGGAAGGATTTCCTTCAGTTTATCTCTCAAAAGCGGATGCTACATTTTGGATGGCACCGGCACGGTTCGGCAGCGAGGACACCAAGTTCGGGCTGCGGGATCATTCCAGCAGGCCCTGATGTGTGACATCCATAGATATGCTTCCACTGGTGTTTCTGTAGACAGAGAAGCTCTTGGAAGAACTGGTTTCAGTGGGACATTCCCGTGGCACTACAAAGCACAAGCGCACTCACACTCTGCTCTTCTGGAAACACTCCAAAATAACAGAGAGTAGAATGCAGAGCTGAGAACCTTTAGAAGCTCCATTTCCACCAGAGGAAGTGTCCTGTGCTCTTTCAGATTTGTGAGATAAGCGTAATCAAAATGAGGTTATCCTAATCGAAATAGTATGGGGGGTTCATCACAACAAAGGCAACACCAGCAATTGGAGATAGACCAGACAACACACACAGGAACAGGACATGGCATCAATGTCTAGGAAAATTTGTCCTCACAGAAATCCCATGCAATTGTGTAGAGCCAAGTGTCTAAAGTTTTCACTTAACCAAGCCCTAGAAGTCTACATTAGATACCTGAAATTACCTGACCAGTAGAGATGAAGAAATACAGTAAAAGGAAAAGGAAGTACCATTTTCAGTTCCAAAGAGATTGAAGGCCCTAAAGATAAGCTTTCAGACAACTAGACTGCAAAACGCTCTCCAGAGCAAGTATTGAAAATGGAGGTGAGGGAAACACTGAAGAACAACAGTGTCTCAGAATCACAAAAGGCAGAATACCAGAAAAGGGGAAGAGAAAGCCTAAAGACGAGCCAAATAATATCAGAAAACTCAGTGGATGAGAAAATATCAGGGCTAACATTCCGTCCTAAGCAGACGAGATATTGCAGAGGGACGCGTGAATGACTTTGAAGACAGGGGAACAGAAATCCCTCGGTCAGAAGCACACATAGGAAAGCAAGTGCAAACCAATGAAAACATTGCTGTTGAATCCTGGTTGAAGACAAGGCATGAAAGACTAAAATTCGAAAGAGTCCCAGATGGAAAAGCAAGAGATAAAGAAACAAACAATGTTTGAAAAGTTATGTGTAGAAAAATCAGACTGAAACTTGCTGAAAGCCAAGATAGAATCATCTAGGCGAATTCAGGAAGTACACAGCGTCCAAAAGAGGTGGAATCCCAATAGACTTAGCAGCAGCTGTATGATCCAAATCAACAAAGTTCATGAGCATCCCAGTGATTTAAAATGCGCCTGGAGGAAAGCAACATAGTCACAAGAGAACCTCCAGAGGGGTTTCAGCTGCTATCTCAGCAGCAATATTGCAGGACAGGGAGGAGTGCCAGGACATAGACCATAGCTTGAATGGCAAAATGCTGCCATCTAGGGTAGCCTATGCCACATGACCACCATTTCTAATAACAGCAGAGCTAGAGAATGCCACAGACCTGCAAATCTTAAAAGAATTCAGCAGTTCGAAACTTATCCTAAAAGAAAGGTTGAGGATTCTCCCCTGAAGGGATAAGCAGCAAGATGAAATGGAAAGAAGAAAACCCTTATTGGAAATGCAAGAAGAGCATGAGTGGAAAAGAAGAAACAAGAAGAAGGCAAGGAGGACATCAAAACCCTAAAGATGGGAGAGGGAAGCAGGAAATCATAGGGGATTGGAAGCACTCTCTTAAGGGAGTCAGCTTATATGACTCTCTGTTGGAAGCAAACGGAGAGATGCATGGCCTGACGTGTTTGCAAAGCAAACGAGAAGCAGACCAAGAAAGAATCAAACAAACAAACAACACAAAAAGGGTAGGGTAACATGAATATTCAAAAGAAATTACTCAAGGTGATGTCAAGGATCATTCAGTACGCATCGACCCAGTATCGCGGCTTGAATGTACTCAGCACACCTGTATTCGGAAATCAGAGGCGTGCATTTATATTCGTAAATATTGATTCATATGAGCATATCGTGACCTAAACCAAATGCCGATTTGGAATCCAATGGATTCCTAGTCCGTGATATAGACTTGCAAGTCTTCCAACAGGATGAATGAATGCCATATTCTACACTACGTCGAGAAGAAATGGCACAAGCCTATAACAAGGAAAAGTAGCTCCGCAAAAGTGTACTAAGATCAAAAGAGACAGGCAGTAAAGTGCACATTGGGGATTGTATCATTCCTAGGAATTTCAGCCCCCTTGAAACAAATGGATAGATGTCCCGTGAATGCGGGTGTTTCAGCAGAAATCAACCGACGGCTATGTATTGCGGGTGTGCCCATATTACAGGAACAATAGTTTCCCTTAGTGGGTCTCTGTGTACTGTGAACTGTTAGAAAGTTTAAAGACGTGTGAAACATTCAACTGAAAATGGACACACTTCCCTCCGTTGCTACAGTGCATACAGATCTGAACAAAAGGAAAGAGGGAAGAACAAAGGCCCATGGGACGCTAGTGGGTAGAATCACATTTACCTTAGGAACCTCTCGTCGGATGCAGCCCCTCCCCCAACACTGACAAGATGCAGCAGCCATTGGGGATGGCAGTTAGCGGTTGGATTCCAGGTGGAATGTTGGTGTGTACCGCGAGGCTTGTTGTGGCTGGTGGATCCTAGGTAACCGGGCAGAGTTCTGTGGGTGGATCAGTGCGATGGAGGGGCTGCCGCCCTCTGTGGAGCTTGGCTTAGGTCTTTGGTCCGGGAAGCTGTGTCAGTTCGAGATACTGCTGCTGCCCAAAGACCTGAGTTCACGGGTCAGTTTCCAGAACCTGAAAGGGCAGACAGTGGAAGATCTGCCTGTCTTCAGCTTACTGGAGAGGCTCCGAGGTCCTTTCAGACTTGCCCAGTCCTGTTGAAGTCGACTTTATGGGAGACACGAAGAGAAGCTGGCCGAAAACATGGCTGCACGGATTGAGGAGAGATGCGAACACATTGATGAGAGATGTTCTGCTACAATAGAGAATACTGGCCTGGAGACAGCTGTAGAGGATAGCAGGCTCGAAAGGCATTCATGAGACATATTGAACCTCGCTGATACTAGCAGAAACATACGGAGGGCCACCGTGGACTGGAGGAAGTTCCTCAATTCTCTGCTCCAAGAACGGGTCCAAGATCCCTGACGTCTAAAGAGAAGAGATGGCAGAGATGATAAAAACGCTCATGTTCTTGAAAGAGGTCAGATAATCCACACGACCCAAGGGGCAATTCCAAGCCATTCAGATCAAAGTGCACCAAGCCCAGGTAAGCCTTTTCCCAGGTTTGGGCCTAGCTATCAAGCACTTGCTCTTCCCTCCCCTCCACTCAGGCATCCATTTTGAGGGATCAGTACCTGAGCTGCAATGAAGCCAGTAAGAGAAGAGCAAGCCCCTCCTAGAATCAGAGTTCCTCTAGCTTCATCCTCTGTGAACAACAGGGAACCCCATAAAGGTCAAATACTCTCGTATGAAATAGATAGGAATTGAATACTTAGCTCCCACAAAGAAACGATGGCCTTCCGCTAGATTCAGCAAATGCTGGGATTATGTCCTCTCTGGGGTGAAGGGAGTGTGGTAAGTGAGGGGAATCTTTGACTGAACTTGAATCTGTATTAGGCCTCCGTTTTTCAAGACAGTCTAGGTAAATATTAGAAGTCAGATAGTGAACGGAACTGTAAAAGTCGCCAATGACATGAAAGACACAGCTTATGTGGACCGTCTTTCAATTGAGTCAAGCCCCCGGGGGCAATCTATCATGGGGGTGCAGACTTGGTTGCATTCAAGTGCTTTACCCAACATGATCGGATGATTAAGCGTTCTCATCACTGATAGAAGAACACCTGGTTCTCAGTAGCCTAGCATAGCTGCAGCAGGGTTCTCATAGCTATAATGCCTCTAGGTTCTTTGGATTCAAAGCTAAATGTATATATTTAGTTCGTTTCCTCTTGTATTTTCCTTGAGAGGGATGTTACACCTTGAAATGCCAACATTGACCAGTAGGTGTCATCGGGACTAAAGGGCACCACATGCACAAGGGAATCCAAGCTTGGGGGTTATTTCATGTTTCCATTAGTTATTTCATGGTTCCTGTTGGTTTCGGAGGCTTCAACAGTAAAGAGCTGACATGACCCCTTTAACAGTTCGGACTGCTAGTTTGCATTCTATCTGTCTATGTTTTCCTTAGAGCTGACAAAATGTTACCGAAATTGACAAGTCTGGCTTCTAGGTCGATTTAGTATGTTTCAGAAACTAACTTCACTTTCGTATAACTCCCAAAACATTTATATCAATTCTATTAAATTTTTAAAGACTGCAAATGAGATATCAACACAATGTCAAAACTGGAGTCTTCGGACAATCCCTCCCACCACGGCTGTATAGAAACAAAGAGATAAAAAGAAATCACATTTCTGTGAAATGTATCTGGAAAGTGTTGATTCATCGATGCCCAGTTGACAGAGAAGCAGTGCAACCTGCGCTCACTCGCTCCCATGAACACAGCAATGGAAACATCCACTCACCCAGCCCTTGGCACAGGACACTTGCCGAAGAGAGGTCTGTTACTTCCAAAGACAGGATGAGGCCTCAGAACACCTGGAAGCAGGAGAAGGAAAAGCAGGGAATGGATACCAGTGCATGGTCTGAGCCCTGTTGATGGAGCAGTAAAGGTGAAACTCTCTTTAACTTGGACGCACACTCACAAGCGGACAGGAGACATGGGATTGAAGGTGATGCGCTGAGTGTTAGAAGAGTGCACAGCAGATGCTTGGCTGACAGAACTCAAAGAATCCAGTGCAAAACATCCCCACAGTTGATTCTGAGACCAAGCTCCGAGCTGCCAAATTTGAGGTAGCAGAGGCAGCGTTCAGGGAGGGATAGGGCTACGGATGGTGGCACACGCTGAGTCTCAGGGATCTGGAGTGCGTTGTGGGATGTGGTGGGTCCTATCAAGAGAGCAAACCGACCTGTGGCCCCAATGAGCAAGCAACCACCCTGGCGCGCGCAGTTGAAATTATCGATATGTCCCATGGCCACACCCAGTGCATCTGCAGGACCAGAGACCAATTTGGCATTTTGCCAATAGAGCATGTGTGGGGCTGAATCAGAGATATTGTGCATCGGGTCTGAGGGATCCAGGGGGCCTTGGGTTTGAATTCAGAATGAAAAGCCTTAGGATCTGCTACATTCATAACCTGGGCTGTGATTATGGTTTGGTTTGAGGCACAGGATGTGCAACAGCTCTGTGGTTGGCTTCGTGCACCCGTGCCACAAGGATGAGAGGACAAGGAAGTGTGGTCCAAGACCACAGCGTGAGAAGAGGAAGGATTTCCTTCAGTTTATCTCTCAAAAGCGGATGCTACATTTTGGATGGCACCGGCACGGTTCGGCAGCGAGGACACCAAGTTCGGGCTGCGGGATCATTCCAGCAGGCCCTGATGTGTGACATCCATAGATATGCTTCCACTGGTGTTTCTGTAGACAGAGAAGCTCTTGGAAGAACTGGTTTCAGTGGGACATTCCCGTGGCACTACAAAGCACAAGCGCACTCACACTCTGCTCTTCTGGAAACACTCCAAAATAACAGAGAGTAGAATGCAGAGCTGAGAACCTTTAGAAGCTCCATTTCCACCAGAGGAAGTGTCCTGTGCTCTTTCAGATTTGTGAGATAAGCGTAATCAAAATGAGGTTATCCTAATCGAAATAGTATGGGGGGTTCATCACAACAAAGGCAACACCAGCAATTGGAGATAGACCAGACAACACACACAGGAACAGGACATGGCATCAATGTCTAGGAAAATTTGTCCTCACAGAAATCCCATGCAATTGTGTAGAGCCAAGTGTCTAAAGTTTTCACTTAACCAAGCCCTAGAAGTCTACATTAGATACCTGAAATTACCTGACCAGTAGAGATGAAGAAATACAGTAAAAGGAAAAGGAAGTACCATTTTCAGTTCCAAAGAGATTGAAGGCCCTAAAGATAAGCTTTCAGACAACTAGACTGCAAAACGCTCTCCAGAGCAAGTATTGAAAATGGAGGTGAGGGAAACACTGAAGAACAACAGTGTCTCAGAATCACAAAAGGCAGAATACCAGAAAAGGGGAAGAGAAAGCCTAAAGACGAGCCAAATAATATCAGAAAACTCAGTGGATGAGAAAATATCAGGGCTAACATTCCGTCCTAAGCAGACGAGATATTGCAGAGGGACGCGTGAATGACTTTGAAGACAGGGGAACAGAAATCCCTCGGTCAGAAGCACACATAGGAAAGCAAGTGCAAACCAATGAAAACATTGCTGTTGAATCCTGGTTGAAGACAAGGCATGAAAGACTAAAATTCGAAAGAGTCCCAGATGGAAAAGCAAGAGATAAAGAAACAAACAATGTTTGAAAAGTTATGTGTAGAAAAATCAGACTGAAACTTGCTGAAAGCCAAGATAGAATCATCTAGGCGAATTCAGGAAGTACACAGCGTCCAAAAGAGGTGGAATCCCAATAGACTTAGCAGCAGCTGTATGATCCAAATCAACAAAGTTCATGAGCATCCCAGTGATTTAAAATGCGCCTGGAGGAAAGCAACATAGTCACAAGAGAACCTCCAGAGGGGTTTCAGCTGCTATCTCAGCAGCAATATTGCAGGACAGGGAGGAGTGCCAGGACATAGACCATAGCTTGAATGGCAAAATGCTGCCATCTAGGGTAGCCTATGCCACATGACCACCATTTCTAATAACAGCAGAGCTAGAGAATGCCACAGACCTGCAAATCTTAAAAGAATTCAGCAGTTCGAAACTTATCCTAAAAGAAAGGTTGAGGATTCTCCCCTGAAGGGATAAGCAGCAAGATGAAATGGAAAGAAGAAAACCCTTATTGGAAATGCAAGAAGAGCATGAGTGGAAAAGAAGAAACAAGAAGAAGGCAAGGAGGACATCAAAACCCTAAAGATGGGAGAGGGAAGCAGGAAATCATAGGGGATTGGAAGCACTATCTTAAGGGAGTCAGCTTATATGACTCTCTGTTGGAAGCAAACGGAGAGATGCATGGCCTGACGTGTTTGCAAAGCAAACGAGAAGCAGACCAAGAAAGAATCAAACAAACAAACAACACAAAAAGGGTAGGGTAACATGAATATTCAAAAGAAATTACTCAAGGTGATGTCAAGGATCATTCAGTACGCATCGACCCAGTATCGCGGCTTGAATGTACTCAGCACACCTGTATTCGGAAATCAGAGGCGTGCATTTATATTCGTAAATATTGATTCATATGAGCATATCGTGACCTAAACCAAATGCCGATTTGGAATCCAATGGATTCCTAGTCCGTGATATAGACTTGCAAGTCTTCCAACAGGATGAATGAATGCCATATTCTACACTACGTCGAGAAGAAATGGCACAAGCCTATAACAAGGAAAAGTAGCTCCGCAAAAGTGTACTAAGATCAAAAGAGACAGGCAGTAAAGTGCACATTGGGGATTGTATCATTCCTAGGAATTTCAGCCCCCTTGAAACAAATGGATAGATGTCCCGTGAATGCGGGTGTTTCAGCAGAAATCAACCGACGGCTATGTATTGCGGGTGTGCCCATATTACAGGAACAATAGTTTCCCTTAGTGGGTCTCTGTGTACTGTGAACTGTTAGAAAGTTTAAAGACGTGTGAAACATTCAACTGAAAATGGACACACTTCCCTCCGTTGCTACAGTGCATACAGATCTGAACAAAAGGAAAGAGGGAAGAACAAAGGCCCATGGGACGCTAGTGGGTAGAATCACATTTACCTTAGGAACCTCTCGTCGGATGCAGCCCCTCCCCCAACACTGACAAGATGCAGCAGCCATTGGGGATGGCAGTTAGCGGTTGGATTCCAGGTGGAATGTTGGTGTGTACCGCGAGGCTTGTTGTGGCTGGTGGATCCTAGGTAACCGGGCAGAGTTCTGTGGGTGGATCAGTGCGATGGAGGGGCTGCCGCCCTCTGTGGAGCTTGGCTTAGGTCTTTGGTCCGGGAAGCTGTGTCAGTTCGAGATACTGCTGCTGCCCAAAGACCTGAGTTCACGGGTCAGTTTCCAGAACCTGAAAGGGCAGACAGTGGAAGATCTGCCTGTCTTCAGCTTACTGGAGAGGCTCCGAGGTCCTTTCAGACTTGCCCAGTCCTGTTGAAGTCGACTTTATGGGAGACACGAAGAGAAGCTGGCCGAAAACATGGCTGCACGGATTGAGGAGAGATGCGAACACATTGATGAGAGATGTTCTGCTACAATAGAGAATACTGGCCTGGAGACAGCTGTAGAGGATAGCAGGCTCGAAAGGCATTCATGAGACACATTGAACCTCGCTGATACTAGCAGAAACATACGGAGGGCCACCGTGGACTGGAGGAAGTTCCTCAATTCTCTGCTCCAAGAACGGGTCCAAGATCCCTGACGTCTAAAGAGAAGAGATGGCAGAGATGATAAAAACGCTCATGTTCTTGAAAGAGGTCAGATAATCCACACGACCCAAGGGGCAATTCCAAGCCATTCAGATCAAAGTGCACCAAGCCCAGGTAAGCCTTTTCCCAGGTTTGGGCCTAGCTATCAAGCACTTGCTCTTCCCTCCCCTCCACTCAGGCATCCATTTTGAGGGATCAGTACCTGAGCTGCAATGAAGCCAGTAAGAGAAGAGCAAGCCCCTCCTAGAATCAGAGTTCCTCTAGCTTCATCCTCTGTGAACAACAGGGAACCCCATAAAGGTCAAATACTCTCGTATGAAATAGATAGGAATTGAATACTTAGCTCCCACAAAGAAACGATGGCCTTCCGCTAGATTCAGCAAATGCTGGGATTATGTCCTCTCTGGGGTGAAGGGAGTGTGGTAAGTGAGGGGAATCTTTGACTGAACTTGAATCTGTATTAGGCCTCCGTTTTTCAAGACAGTCTAGGTAAATATTAGAAGTCAGATAGTGAACGGAACTGTAAAAGTCGCCAATGACATGAAAGACACAGCTTATGTGGACCGTCTTTCAATTGAGTCAAGCCCCCGGGGGCAATCTATCATGGGGGTGCAGACTTGGTTGCATTCAAGTGCTTTACCCAACATGATCGGATGATTAAGCGTTCTCATCACTGATAGAAGAACACCTGGTTCTCAGTAGCCTAGCATAGCTGCAGCAGGGTTCTCATAGCTATAATGCCTCTAGGTTCTTTGGATTCAAAGCTAAATGTATATATTTAGTTCGTTTCCTCTTGTATTTTCCTTGAGAGGGATGTTACACCTTGAAATGCCAACATTGACCAGTAGGTGTCATCGGGACTAAAGGGCACCACATGCACAAGGGAATCCAAGCTTGGGGGTTATTTCATGTTTCCATTAGTTATTTCATGGTTCCTGTTGGTTTCGGAGGCTTCAACAGTAAAGAGCTGACATGACCCCTTTAACAGTTCGGACTGCTAGTTTGCATTCTATCTGTCTATGTTTTCCTTAGAGCTGACAAAATGTTACCGAAATTGACAAGTCTGGCTTCTAGGTCGATTTAGTATGTTTCAGAAACTAACTTCACTTTCGTATAACTCCCAAAACATTTATATCAATTCTATTAAATTTTTAAAGACTGCAAATGAGATATCAACACAATGTCAAAACTGGAGTCTTCGGACAATCCCTCCCACCACGGCTGTATAGAAACAAAGAGATAAAAAGAAATCACATTTCTGTGAAATGTATCTGGAAAGTGTTGATTCATCGATGCCCAGTTGACAGAGAAGCAGTGCAACCTGCGCTCACTCGCTCCCATGAACACAGCAATGGAAACATCCACTCACCCAGCCCTTGGCACAGGACACTTGCCGAAGAGAGGTCTGTTACTTCCAAAGACAGGATGAGGCCTCAGAACACCTGGAAGCAGGAGAAGGAAAAGCAGGGAATGGATACCAGTGCATGGTCTGAGCCCTGTTGATGGAGCAGTAAAGGTGAAACTCTCTTTAACTTGGACGCACACTCACAAGCGGACAGGAGACATGGGATTGAAGGTGATGCGCTGAGTGTTAGAAGAGTGCACAGCAGATGCTTGGCTGACAGAACTCAAAGAATCCAGTGCAAAACATCCCCACAGTTGATTCTGAGACCAAGCTCCGAGCTGCCAAATTTGAGGTAGCAGAGGCAGCGTTCAGGGAGGGATAGGGCTACGGATGGTGGCACACGCTGAGTCTCAGGGATCTGGAGTGCGTTGTGGGATGTGGTGGGTCCTATCAAGAGAGCAAACCGACCTGTGGCCCCAATGAGCAAGCAACCACCCTGGCGCGCGCAGTTGAAATTATCGATATGTCCCATGGCCACACCCAGTGCATCTGCAGGACCAGAGACCAATTTGGCATTTTGCCAATAGAGCATGTGTGGGGCTGAATCAGAGATATTGTGCATCGGGTCTGAGGGATCCAGGGGGCCTTGGGTTTGAATTCAGAATGAAAAGCCTTAGGATCTGCTACATTCATAACCTGGGCTGTGATTATGGTTTGGTTTGAGGCACAGGATGTGCAACAGCTCTGTGGTTGGCTTCGTGCACCCGTGCCACAAGGATGAGAGGACAAGGAAGTGTGGTCCAAGACCACAGCGTGAGAAGAGGAAGGATTTCCTTCAGTTTATCTCTCAAAAGCGGATGCTACATTTTGGATGGCACCGGCACGGTTCGGCAGCGAGGACACCAAGTTCGGGCTGCGGGATCATTCCAGCAGGCCCTGATGTGTGACATCCATAGATATGCTTCCACTGGTGTTTCTGTAGACAGAGAAGCTCTTGGAAGAACTGGTTTCAGTGGGACATTCCCGTGGCACTACAAAGCACAAGCGCACTCACACTCTGCTCTTCTGGAAACACTCCAAAATAACAGAGAGTAGAATGCAGAGCTGAGAACCTTTAGAAGCTCCATTTCCACCAGAGGAAGTGTCCTGTGCTCTTTCAGATTTGTGAGATAAGCGTAATCAAAATGAGGTTATCCTAATCGAAATAGTATGGGGGGTTCATCACAACAAAGGCAACACCAGCAATTGGAGATAGACCAGACAACACACACAGGAACAGGACATGGCATCAATGTCTAGGAAAATTTGTCCTCACAGAAATCCCATGCAATTGTGTAGAGCCAAGTGTCTAAAGTTTTCACTTAACCAAGCCCTAGAAGTCTACATTAGATACCTGAAATTACCTGACCAGTAGAGATGAAGAAATACAGTAAAAGGAAAAGGAAGTACCATTTTCAGTTCCAAAGAGATTGAAGGCCCTAAAGATAAGCTTTCAGACAACTAGACTGCAAAACGCTCTCCAGAGCAAGTATTGAAAATGGAGGTGAGGGAAACACTGAAGAACAACAGTGTCTCAGAATCACAAAAGGCAGAATACCAGAAAAGGGGAAGAGAAAGCCTAAAGACGAGCCAAATAATATCAGAAAACTCAGTGGATGAGAAAATATCAGGGCTAACATTCCGTCCTAAGCAGACGAGATATTGCAGAGGGACGCGTGAATGACTTTGAAGACAGGGGAACAGAAATCCCTCGGTCAGAAGCACACATAGGAAAGCAAGTGCAAACCAATGAAAACATTGCTGTTGAATCCTGGTTGAAGACAAGGCATGAAAGACTAAAATTCGAAAGAGTCCCAGATGGAAAAGCAAGAGATAAAGAAACAAACAATGTTTGAAAAGTTATGTGTAGAAAAATCAGACTGAAACTTGCTGAAAGCCAAGATAGAATCATCTAGGCGAATTCAGGAAGTACACAGCGTCCAAAAGAGGTGGAATCCCAATAGACTTAGCAGCAGCTGTATGATCCAAATCAACAAAGTTCATGAGCATCCCAGTGATTTAAAATGCGCCTGGAGGAAAGCAACATAGTCACAAGAGAACCTCCAGAGGGGTTTCAGCTGCTATCTCAGCAGCAATATTGCAGGACAGGGAGGAGTGCCAGGACATAGACCATAGCTTGAATGGCAAAATGCTGCCATCTAGGGTAGCCTATGCCACATGACCACCATTTCTAATAACAGCAGAGCTAGAGAATGCCACAGACCTGCAAATCTTAAAAGAATTCAGCAGTTCGAAACTTATCCTAAAAGAAAGGTTGAGGATTCTCCCCTGAAGGGATAAGCAGCAAGATGAAATGGAAAGAAGAAAACCCTTATTGGAAATGCAAGAAGAGCATGAGTGGAAAAGAAGAAACAAGAAGAAGGCAAGGAGGACATCAAAACCCTAAAGATGGGAGAGGGAAGCAGGAAATCATAGGGGATTGGAAGCACTCTCTTAAGGGAGTCAGCTTATATGACTCTCTGTTGGAAGCAAACGGAGAGATGCATGGCCTGACGTGTTTGCAAAGCAAACGAGAAGCAGACCAAGAAAGAATCAAACAAACAAACAACACAAAAAGGGTAGGGTAACATGAATATTCAAAAGAAATTACTCAAGGTGATGTCAAGGATCATTCAGTACGCATCGACCCAGTATCGCGGCTTGAATGTACTCAGCACACCTGTATTCGGAAATCAGAGGCGTGCATTTATATTCGTAAATATTGATTCATATGAGCATATCGTGACCTAAACCAAATGCCGATTTGGAATCCAATGGATTCCTAGTCCGTGATATAGACTTGCAAGTCTTCCAACAGGATGAATGAATGCCATATTCTACACTACGTCGAGAAGAAATGGCACAAGCCTATAACAAGGAAAAGTAGCTCCGCAAAAGTGTACTAAGATCAAAAGAGACAGGCAGTAAAGTGCACATTGGGGATTGTATCATTCCTAGGAATTTCAGCCCCCTTGAAACAAATGGATAGATGTCCCGTGAATGCGGGTGTTTCAGCAGAAATCAACCGACGGCTATGTATTGCGGGTGTGCCCATATTACAGGAACAATAGTTTCCCTTAGTGGGTCTCTGTGTACTGTGAACTGTTAGAAAGTTTAAAGACGTGTGAAACATTCAACTGAAAATGGACACACTTCCCTCCGTTGCTACAGTGCATACAGATCTGAACAAAAGGAAAGAGGGAAGAACAAAGGCCCATGGGACGCTAGTGGGTAGAATCACATTTACCTTAGGAACCTCTCGTCGGATGCAGCCCCTCCCCCAACACTGACAAGATGCAGCAGCCATTGGGGATGGCAGTTAGCGGTTGGATTCCAGGTGGAATGTTGGTGTGTACCGCGAGGCTTGTTGTGGCTGGTGGATCCTAGGTAACCGGGCAGAGTTCTGTGGGTGGATCAGTGCGATGGAGGGGCTGCCGCCCTCTGTGGAGCTTGGCTTAGGTCTTTGGTCCGGGAAGCTGTGTCAGTTCGAGATACTGCTGCTGCCCAAAGACCTGAGTTCACGGGTCAGTTTCCAGAACCTGAAAGGGCAGACAGTGGAAGATCTGCCTGTCTTCAGCTTACTGGAGAGGCTCCGAGGTCCTTTCAGACTTGCCCAGTCCTGTTGAAGTCGACTTTATGGGAGACACGAAGAGAAGCTGGCCGAAAACATGGCTGCACGGATTGAGGAGAGATGCGAACACATTGATGAGAGATGTTCTGCTACAATAGAGAATACTGGCCTGGAGACAGCTGTAGAGGATAGCAGGCTCGAAAGGCATTCATGAGACATATTGAACCTCGCTGATACTAGCAGAAACATACGGAGGGCCACCGTGGACTGGAGGAAGTTCCTCAATTCTCTGCTCCAAGAACGGGTCCAAGATCCCTGACGTCTAAAGAGAAGAGATGGCAGAGATGATAAAAACGCTCATGTTCTTGAAAGAGGTCAGATAATCCACACGACCCAAGGGGCAATTCCAAGCCATTCAGATCAAAGTGCACCAAGCCCAGGTAAGCCTTTTCCCAGGTTTGGGCCTAGCTATCAAGCACTTGCTCTTCCCTCCCCTCCACTCAGGCATCCATTTTGAGGGATCAGTACCTGAGCTGCAATGAAGCCAGTAAGAGAAGAGCAAGCCCCTCCTAGAATCAGAGTTCCTCTAGCTTCATCCTCTGTGAACAACAGGGAACCCCATAAAGGTCAAATACTCTCGTATGAAATAGATAGGAATTGAATACTTAGCTCCCACAAAGAAATGATGGCCTTCCGCTAGATTCAGCAAATGCTGGGATTATGTCCTCTCTGGGGTGAAGGGAGTGTGGTAAGTGAGGGGAATCTTTGACTGAACTTGAATCTGTATTAGGCCTCCGTTTTTCAAGACAGTCTAGGTAAATATTAGAAGTCAGATAGTGAACGGAACTGTAAAAGTCGCCAATGACATGAAAGACACAGCTTATGTGGACCGTCTTTCAATTGAGTCAAGCCCCCGGGGGCAATCTATCATGGGGGTGCAGACTTGGTTGCATTCAAGTGCTTTACCCAACATGATCGGATGATTAAGCGTTCTCATCACTGATAGAAGAACACCTGGTTCTCAGTAGCCTAGCATAGCTGCAGCAGGGTTCTCATAGCTATAATGCCTCTAGGTTCTTTGGATTCAAAGCTAAATGTATATATTTAGTTCGTTTCCTCTTGTATTTTCCTTGAGAGGGATGTTACACCTTGAAATGCCAACATTGACCAGTAGGTGTCATCGGGACTAAAGGGCACCACATGCACAAGGGAATCCAAGCTTGGGGGTTATTTCATGTTTCCATTAGTTATTTCATGGTTCCTGTTGGTTTCGGAGGCTTCAACAGTAAAGAGCTGACATGACCCCTTTAACAGTTCGGACTGCTAGTTTGCATTCTATCTGTCTATGTTTTCCTTAGAGCTGACAAAATGTTACCGAAATTGACAAGTCTGGCTTCTAGGTCGATTTAGTATGTTTCAGAAACTAACTTCACTTTCGTATAACTCCCAAAACATTTATATCAATTCTATTAAATTTTTAAAGACTGCAAATGAGATATCAACACAATGTCAAAACTGGAGTCTTCGGACAATCCCTCCCACCACGGCTGTATAGAAACAAAGAGATAAAAAGAAATCACATTTCTGTGAAATGTATCTGGAAAGTGTTGATTCATCGATGCCCAGTTGACAGAGAAGCAGTGCAACCTGCGCTCACTCGCTCCCATGAACACAGCAATGGAAACATCCACTCACCCAGCCCTTGGCACAGGACACTTGCCGAAGAGAGGTCTGTTACTTCCAAAGACAGGATGAGGCCTCAGAACACCTGGAAGCAGGAGAAGGAAAAGCAGGGAATGGATACCAGTGCATGGTCTGAGCCCTGTTGATGGAGCAGTAAAGGTGAAACTCTCTTTAACTTGGACGCACACTCACAAGCGGACAGGAGACATGGGATTGAAGGTGATGCGCTGAGTGTTAGAAGAGTGCACAGCAGATGCTTGGCTGACAGAACTCAAAGAATCCAGTGCAAAACATCCCCACAGTTGATTCTGAGACCAAGCTCCGAGCTGCCAAATTTGAGGTAGCAGAGGCAGCGTTCAGGGAGGGATAGGGCTACGGATGGTGGCACACGCTGAGTCTCAGGGATCTGGAGTGCGTTGTGGGATGTGGTGGGTCCTATCAAGAGAGCAAACCGACCTGTGGCCCCAATGAGCAAGCAACCACCCTGGCGCGCGCAGTTGAAATTATCGATATGTCCCATGGCCACACCCAGTGCATCTGCAGGACCAGAGACCAATTTGGCATTTTGCCAATAGAGCATGTGTGGGGCTGAATCAGAGATATTGTGCATCGGGTCTGAGGGATCCAGGGGGCCTTGGGTTTGAATTCAGAATGAAAAGCCTTAGGATCTGCTACATTCATAACCTGGGCTGTGATTATGGTTTGGTTTGAGGCACAGGATGTGCAACAGCTCTGTGGTTGGCTTCGTGCACCCGTGCCACAAGGATGAGAGGACAAGGAAGTGTGGTCCAAGACCACAGCGTGAGAAGAGGAAGGATTTCCTTCAGTTTATCTCTCAAAAGCGGATGCTACATTTTGGATGGCACCGGCACGGTTCGGCAGCGAGGACACCAAGTTCGGGCTGCGGGATCATTCCAGCAGGCCCTGATGTGTGACATCCATAGATATGCTTCCACTGGTGTTTCTGTAGACAGAGAAGCTCTTGGAAGAACTGGTTTCAGTGGGACATTCCCGTGGCACTACAAAGCACAAGCGCACTCACACTCTGCTCTTCTGGAAACACTCCAAAATAACAGAGAGTAGAATGCAGAGCTGAGAACCTTTAGAAGCTCCATTTCCACCAGAGGAAGTGTCCTGTGCTCTTTCAGATTTGTGAGATAAGCGTAATCAAAATGAGGTTATCCTAATCGAAATAGTATGGGGGGTTCATCACAACAAAGGCAACACCAGCAATTGGAGATAGACCAGACAACACACACAGGAACAGGACATGGCATCAATGTCTAGGAAAATTTGTCCTCACAGAAATCCCATGCAATTGTGTAGAGCCAAGTGTCTAAAGTTTTCACTTAACCAAGCCCTAGAAGTCTACATTAGATACCTGAAATTACCTGACCAGTAGAGATGAAGAAATACAGTAAAAGGAAAAGGAAGTACCATTTTCAGTTCCAAAGAGATTGAAGGCCCTAAAGATAAGCTTTCAGACAACTAGACTGCAAAACGCTCTCCAGAGCAAGTATTGAAAATGGAGGTGAGGGAAACACTGAAGAACAACAGTGTCTCAGAATCACAAAAGGCAGAATACCAGAAAAGGGGAAGAGAAAGCCTAAAGACGAGCCAAATAATATCAGAAAACTCAGTGGATGAGAAAATATCAGGGCTAACATTCCGTCCTAAGCAGACGAGATATTGCAGAGGGACGCGTGAATGACTTTGAAGACAGGGGAACAGAAATCCCTCGGTCAGAAGCACACATAGGAAAGCAAGTGCAAACCAATGAAAACATTGCTGTTGAATCCTGGTTGAAGACAAGGCATGAAAGACTAAAATTCGAAAGAGTCCCAGATGGAAAAGCAAGAGATAAAGAAACAAACAATGTTTGAAAAGTTATGTGTAGAAAAATCAGACTGAAACTTGCTGAAAGCCAAGATAGAATCATCTAGGCGAATTCAGGAAGTACACAGCGTCCAAAAGAGGTGGAATCCCAATAGACTTAGCAGCAGCTGTATGATCCAAATCAACAAAGTTCATGAGCATCCCAGTGATTTAAAATGCGCCTGGAGGAAAGCAACATAGTCACAAGAGAACCTCCAGAGGGGTTTCAGCTGCTATCTCAGCAGCAATATTGCAGGACAGGGAGGAGTGCCAGGACATAGACCATAGCTTGAATGGCAAAATGCTGCCATCTAGGGTAGCCTATGCCACATGACCACCATTTCTAATAACAGCAGAGCTAGAGAATGCCACAGACCTGCAAATCTTAAAAGAATTCAGCAGTTCGAAACTTATCCTAAAAGAAAGGTTGAGGATTCTCCCCTGAAGGGATAAGCAGCAAGATGAAATGGAAAGAAGAAAACCCTTATTGGAAATGCAAGAAGAGCATGAGTGGAAAAGAAGAAACAAGAAGAAGGCAAGGAGGACATCAAAACCCTAAAGATGGGAGAGGGAAGCAGGAAATCATAGGGGATTGGAAGCACTATCTTAAGGGAGTCAGCTTATATGACTCTCTGTTGGAAGCAAACGGAGAGATGCATGGCCTGACGTGTTTGCAAAGCAAACGAGAAGCAGACCAAGAAAGAATCAAACAAACAAACAACACAAAAAGGGTAGGGTAACATGAATATTCAAAAGAAATTACTCAAGGTGATGTCAAGGATCATTCAGTACGCATCGACCCAGTATCGCGGCTTGAATGTACTCAGCACACCTGTATTCGGAAATCAGAGGCGTGCATTTATATTCATAAATATTGATTCATATGAGCATATCGTGACCTAAACCAAATGCCGATTTGGAATCCAATGGATTCCTAGTCCGTGATATAGACTTGCAAGTCTTCCAACAGGATGAATGAATGCCATATTCTACACTACGTCGAGAAGAAATGGCACAAGCCTATAACAAGGAAAAGTAGCTCCGCAAAAGTGTACTAAGATCAAAAGAGACAGGCAGTAAAGTGCACATTGGGGATTGTATCATTCCTAGGAATTTCAGCCCCCTTGAAACAAATGGATAGATGTCCCGTGAATGCGGGTGTTTCAGCAGAAATCAACCGACGGCTATGTATTGCGGGTGTGCCCATATTACAGGAACAATAGTTTCCCTTAGTGGGTCTCTGTGTACTGTGAACTGTTAGAAAGTTTAAAGACGTGTGAAACATTCAACTGAAAATGGACACACTTCCCTCCGTTGCTACAGTGCATACAGATCTGAACAAAAGGAAAGAGGGAAGAACAAAGGCCCATGGGACGCTAGTGGGTAGAATCACATTTACCTTAGGAACCTCTCGTCGGATGCAGCCCCTCCCCCAACACTGACAAGATGCAGCAGCCATTGGGGATGGCAGTTAGCGGTTGGATTCCAGGTGGAATGTTGGTGTGTACCGCGAGGCTTGTTGTGGCTGGTGGATCCTAGGTAACCGGGCAGAGTTCTGTGGGTGGATCAGTGCGATGGAGGGGCTGCCGCCCTCTGTGGAGCTTGGCTTAGGTCTTTGGTCCGGGAAGCTGTGTCAGTTCGAGATACTGCTGCTGCCCAAAGACCTGAGTTCACGGGTCAGTTTCCAGAACCTGAAAGGGCAGACAGTGGAAGATCTGCCTGTCTTCAGCTTACTGGAGAGGCTCCGAGGTCCTTTCAGACTTGCCCAGTCCTGTTGAAGTCGACTTTATGGGAGACACGAAGAGAAGCTGGCCGAAAACATGGCTGCACGGATTGAGGAGAGATGCGAACACATTGATGAGAGATGTTCTGCTACAATAGAGAATACTGGCCTGGAGACAGCTGTAGAGGATAGCAGGCTCGAAAGGCATTCATGAGACACATTGAACCTCGCTGATACTAGCAGAAACATACGGAGGGCCACCGTGGACTGGAGGAAGTTCCTCAATTCTCTGCTCCAAGAACGGGTCCAAGATCCCTGACGTCTAAAGAGAAGAGATGGCAGAGATGATAAAAACGCTCATGTTCTTGAAAGAGGTCAGATAATCCACACGACCCAAGGGGCAATTCCAAGCCATTCAGATCAAAGTGCACCAAGCCCAGGTAAGCCTTTTCCCAGGTTTGGGCCTAGCTATCAAGCACTTGCTCTTCCCTCCCCTCCACTCAGGCATCCATTTTGAGGGATCAGTACCTGAGCTGCAATGAAGCCAGTAAGAGAAGAGCAAGCCCCTCCTAGAATCAGAGTTCCTCTAGCTTCATCCTCTGTGAACAACAGGGAACCCCATAAAGGTCAAATACTCTCGTATGAAATAGATAGGAATTGAATACTTAGCTCCCACAAAGAAACGATGGCCTTCCGCTAGATTCAGCAAATGCTGGGATTATGTCCTCTCTGGGGTGAAGGGAGTGTGGTAAGTGAGGGGAATCTTTGACTGAACTTGAATCTGTATTAGGCCTCCGTTTTTCAAGACAGTCTAGGTAAATATTAGAAGTCAGATAGTGAACGGAACTGTAAAAGTCGCCAATGACATGAAAGACACAGCTTATGTGGACCGTCTTTCAATTGAGTCAAGCCCCCGGGGGCAATCTATCATGGGGGTGCAGACTTGGTTGCATTCAAGTGCTTTACCCAACATGATCGGATGATTAAGCGTTCTCATCACTGATAGAAGAACACCTGGTTCTCAGTAGCCTAGCATAGCTGCAGCAGGGTTCTCATAGCTATAATGCCTCTAGGTTCTTTGGATTCAAAGCTAAATGTATATATTTAGTTCGTTTCCTCTTGTATTTTCCTTGAGAGGGATGTTACACCTTGAAATGCCAACATTGACCAGTAGGTGTCATCGGGACTAAAGGGCACCACATGCACAAGGGAATCCAAGCTTGGGGGTTATTTCATGTTTCCATTAGTTATTTCATGGTTCCTGTTGGTTTCGGAGGCTTCAACAGTAAAGAGCTGACATGACCCCTTTAACAGTTCGGACTGCTAGTTTGCATTCTATCTGTCTATGTTTTCCTTAGAGCTGACAAAATGTTACCGAAATTGACAAGTCTGGCTTCTAGGTCGATTTAGTATGTTTCAGAAACTAACTTCACTTTCGTATAACTCCCAAAACATTTATATCAATTCTATTAAATTTTTAAAGACTGCAAATGAGATATCAACACAATGTCAAAACTGGAGTCTTCGGACAATCCCTCCCACCACGGCTGTATAGAAACAAAGAGATAAAAAGAAATCACATTTCTGTGAAATGTATCTGGAAAGTGTTGATTCATCGATGCCCAGTTGACAGAGAAGCAGTGCAACCTGCGCTCACTCGCTCCCATGAACACAGCAATGGAAACATCCACTCACCCAGCCCTTGGCACAGGACACTTGCCGAAGAGAGGTCTGTTACTTCCAAAGACAGGATGAGGCCTCAGAACACCTGGAAGCAGGAGAAGGAAAAGCAGGGAATGGATACCAGTGCATGGTCTGAGCCCTGTTGATGGAGCAGTAAAGGTGAAACTCTCTTTAACTTGGACGCACACTCACAAGCGGACAGGAGACATGGGATTGAAGGTGATGCGCTGAGTGTTAGAAGAGTGCACAGCAGATGCTTGGCTGACAGAACTCA
This sequence comes from Vicugna pacos, assembly GCF_048564905.1. Classification (NCBI taxonomy): domain Eukaryota; kingdom Metazoa; phylum Chordata; class Mammalia; order Artiodactyla; family Camelidae; genus Vicugna; species Vicugna pacos. Next base: position 98,359,432 of record NW_027328741.1, on the reverse strand, counting down.
AAGAATCCAGTGCAAAACATCCCCACAGTTGATTCTGAGACCAAGCTCCGAGCTGCCAAATTTGAGGTAGCAGAGGCAGCGTTCAGGGAGGGATAGGGCTACGGATGGTGGCACACGCTGAGTCTCAGGGATCTGGAGTGCGTTGTGGGATGTGGTGGGTCCTATCAAGAGAGCAAACCGACCTGTGGCCCCAATGAGCAAGCAACCACCCTGGCGCGCGCAGTTGAAATTATCGATATGTCCCATGGCCACACCCAGTGCATCTGCAGGACCAGAGACCAATTTGGCATTTTGCCAATAGAGCATGTGTGGGGCTGAATCAGAGATATTGTGCATCGGGTCTGAGGGATCCAGGGGGCCTTGGGTTTGAATTCAGAATGAAAAGCCTTAGGATCTGCTACATTCATAACCTGGGCTGTGATTATGGTTTGGTTTGAGGCACAGGATGTGCAACAGCTCTGTGGTTGGCTTCGTGCACCCGTGCCACAAGGATGAGAGGACAAGGAAGTGTGGTCCAAGACCACAGCGTGAGAAGAGGAAGGATTTCCTTCAGTTTATCTCTCAAAAGCGGATGCTACATTTTGGATGGCACCGGCACGGTTCGGCAGCGAGGACACCAAGTTCGGGCTGCGGGATCATTCCAGCAGGCCCTGATGTGTGACATCCATAGATATGCTTCCACTGGTGTTTCTGTAGACAGAGAAGCTCTTGGAAGAACTGGTTTCAGTGGGACATTCCCGTGGCACTACAAAGCACAAGCGCACTCACACTCTGCTCTTCTGGAAACACTCCAAAATAACAGAGAGTAGAATGCAGAGCTGAGAACCTTTAGAAGCTCCATTTCCACCAGAGGAAGTGTCCTGTGCTCTTTCAGATTTGTGAGATAAGCGTAATCAAAATGAGGTTATCCTAATCGAAATAGTATGGGGGGTTCATCACAACAAAGGCAACACCAGCAATTGGAGATAGACCAGACAACACACACAGGAACAGGACATGGCATCAATGTCTAGGAAAATTTGTCCTCACAGAAATCCCATGCAATTGTGTAGAGCCAAGTGTCTAAAGTTTTCACTTAACCAAGCCCTAGAAGTCTACATTAGATACCTGAAATTACCTGACCAGTAGAGATGAAGAAATACAGTAAAAGGAAAAGGAAGTACCATTTTCAGTTCCAAAGAGATTGAAGGCCCTAAAGATAAGCTTTCAGACAACTAGACTGCAAAACGCTCTCCAGAGCAAGTATTGAAAATGGAGGTGAGGGAAACACTGAAGAACAACAGTGTCTCAGAATCACAAAAGGCAGAATACCAGAAAAGGGGAAGAGAAAGCCTAAAGACGAGCCAAATAATATCAGAAAACTCAGTGGATGAGAAAATATCAGGGCTAACATTCCGTCCTAAGCAGACGAGATATTGCAGAGGGACGCGTGAATGACTTTGAAGACAGGGGAACAGAAATCCCTCGGTCAGAAGCACACATAGGAAAGCAAGTGCAAACCAATGAAAACATTGCTGTTGAATCCTGGTTGAAGACAAGGCATGAAAGACTAAAATTCGAAAGAGTCCCAGATGGAAAAGCAAGAGATAAAGAAACAAACAATGTTTGAAAAGTTATGTGTAGAAAAATCAGACTGAAACTTGCTGAAAGCCAAGATAGAATCATCTAGGCGAATTCAGGAAGTACACAGCGTCCAAAAGAGGTGGAATCCCAATAGACTTAGCAGCAGCTGTATGATCCAAATCAACAAAGTTCATGAGCATCCCAGTGATTTAAAATGCGCCTGGAGGAAAGCAACATAGTCACAAGAGAACCTCCAGAGGGGTTTCAGCTGCTATCTCAGCAGCAATATTGCAGGACAGGGAGGAGTGCCAGGACATAGACCATAGCTTGAATGGCAAAATGCTGCCATCTAGGGTAGCCTATGCCACATGACCACCATTTCTAATAACAGCAGAGCTAGAGAATGCCACAGACCTGCAAATCTTAAAAGAATTCAGCAGTTCGAAACTTATCCTAAAAGAAAGGTTGAGGATTCTCCCCTGAAGGGATAAGCAGCAAGATGAAATGGAAAGAAGAAAACCCTTATTGGAAATGCAAGAAGAGCATGAGTGGAAAAGAAGAAACAAGAAGAAGGCAAGGAGGACATCAAAACCCTAAAGATGGGAGAGGGAAGCAGGAAATCATAGGGGATTGGAAGCACTCTCTTAAGGGAGTCAGCTTATATGACTCTCTGTTGGAAGCAAACGGAGAGATGCATGGCCTGACGTGTTTGCAAAGCAAACGAGAAGCAGACCAAGAAAGAATCAAACAAACAAACAACACAAAAAGGGTAGGGTAACATGAATATTCAAAAGAAATTACTCAAGGTGATGTCAAGGATCATTCAGTACGCATCGACCCAGTATCGCGGCTTGAATGTACTCAGCACACCTGTATTCGGAAATCAGAGGCGTGCATTTATATTCATAAATATTGATTCATATGAGCATATCGTGACCTAAACCAAATGCCGATTTGGAATCCAATGGATTCCTAGTCCGTGATATAGACTTGCAAGTCTTCCAACAGGATGAATGAATGCCATATTCTACACTACGTCGAGAAGAAATGGCACAAGCCTATAACAAGGAAAAGTAGCTCCGCAAAAGTGTACTAAGATCAAAAGAGACAGGCAGTAAAGTGCACATTGGGGATTGTATCATTCCTAGGAATTTCAGCCCCCTTGAAACAAATGGATAGATGTCCCGTGAATGCGGGTGTTTCAGCAGAAATCAACCGACGGCTATGTATTGCGGGTGTGCCCATATTACAGGAACAATAGTTTCCCTTAGTGGGTCTCTGTGTACTGTGAACTGTTAGAAAGTTTAAAGACGTGTGAAACATTCAACTGAAAATGGACACACTTCCCTCCGTTGCTACAGTGCATACAGATCTGAACAAAAGGAAAGAGGGAAGAACAAAGGCCCATGGGACGCTAGTGGGTAGAATCACATTTACCTTAGGAACCTCTCGTCGGATGCAGCCCCTCCCCCAACACTGACAAGATGCAGCAGCCATTGGGGATGGCAGTTAGCGGTTGGATTCCAGGTGGAATGTTGGTGTGTACCGCGAGGCTTGTTGTGGCTGGTGGATCCTAGGTAACCGGGCAGAGTTCTGTGGGTGGATCAGTGCGATGGAGGGGCTGCCGCCCTCTGTGGAGCTTGGCTTAGGTCTTTGGTCCGGGAAGCTGTGTCAGTTCGAGATACTGCTGCTGCCCAAAGACCTGAGTTCACGGGTCAGTTTCCAGAACCTGAAAGGGCAGACAGTGGAAGATCTGCCTGTCTTCAGCTTACTGGAGAGGCTCCGAGGTCCTTTCAGACTTGCCCAGTCCTGTTGAAGTCGACTTTATGGGAGACACGAAGAGAAGCTGGCCGAAAACATGGCTGCACGGATTGAGGAGAGATGCGAACACATTGATGAGAGATGTTCTGCTACAATAGAGAATACTGGCCTGGAGACAGCTGTAGAGGATAGCAGGCTCGAAAGGCATTCATGAGACATATTGAACCTCGCTGATACTAGCAGAAACATACGGAGGGCCACCGTGGACTGGAGGAAGTTCCTCAATTCTCTGCTCCAAGAACGGGTCCAAGATCCCTGACGTCTAAAGAGAAGAGATGGCAGAGATGATAAAAACGCTCATGTTCTTGAAAGAGGTCAGATAATCCACACGACCCAAGGGGCAATTCCAAGCCATTCAGATCAAAGTGCACCAAGCCCAGGTAAGCCTTTTCCCAGGTTTGGGCCTAGCTATCAAGCACTTGCTCTTCCCTCCCCTCCACTCAGGCATCCATTTTGAGGGATCAGTACCTGAGCTGCAATGAAGCCAGTAAGAGAAGAGCAAGCCCCTCCTAGAATCAGAGTTCCTCTAGCTTCATCCTCTGTGAACAACAGGGAACCCCATAAAGGTCAAATACTCTCGTATGAAATAGATAGGAATTGAATACTTAGCTCCCACAAAGAAACGATGGCCTTCCGCTAGATTCAGCAAATGCTGGGATTATGTCCTCTCTGGGGTGAAGGGAGTGTGGTAAGTGAGGGGAATCTTTGACTGAACTTGAATCTGTATTAGGCCTCCGTTTTTCAAGACAGTCTAGGTAAATATTAGAAGTCAGATAGTGAACGGAACTGTAAAAGTCGCCAATGACATGAAAGACACAGCTTATGTGGACCGTCTTTCAATTGAGTCAAGCCCCCGGGGGCAATCTATCATGGGGGTGCAGACTTGGTTGCATTCAAGTGCTTTACCCAACATGATCGGATGATTAAGCGTTCTCATCACTGATAGAAGAACACCTGGTTCTCAGTAGCCTAGCATAGCTGCAGCAGGGTTCTCATAGCTATAATGCCTCTAGGTTCTTTGGATTCAAAGCTAAATGTATATATTTAGTTCGTTTCCTCTTGTATTTTCCTTGAGAGGGATGTTACACCTTGAAATGCCAACATTGACCAGTAGGTGTCATCGGGACTAAAGGGCACCACATGCACAAGGGAATCCAAGCTTGGGGGTTATTTCATGTTTCCATTAGTTATTTCATGGTTCCTGTTGGTTTCGGAGGCTTCAACAGTAAAGAGCTGACATGACCCCTTTAACAGTTCGGACTGCTAGTTTGCATTCTATCTGTCTATGTTTTCCTTAGAGCTGACAAAATGTTACCGAAATTGACAAGTCTGGCTTCTAGGTCGATTTAGTATGTTTCAGAAACTAACTTCACTTTCGTATAACTCCCAAAACATTTATATCAATTCTATTAAATTTTTAAAGACTGCAAATGAGATATCAACACAATGTCAAAACTGGAGTCTTCGGACAATCCCTCCCACCACGGCTGTATAGAAACAAAGAGATAAAAAGAAATCACATTTCTGTGAAATGTATCTGGAAAGTGTTGATTCATCGATGCCCAGTTGACAGAGAAGCAGTGCAACCTGCGCTCACTCGCTCCCATGAACACAGCAATGGAAACATCCACTCACCCAGCCCTTGGCACAGGACACTTGCCGAAGAGAGGTCTGTTACTTCCAAAGACAGGATGAGGCCTCAGAACACCTGGAAGCAGGAGAAGGAAAAGCAGGGAATGGATACCAGTGCATGGTCTGAGCCCTGTTGATGGAGCAGTAAAGGTGAAACTCTCTTTAACTTGGACGCACACTCACAAGCGGACAGGAGACATGGGATTGAAGGTGATGCGCTGAGTGTTAGAAGAGTGCACAGCAGATGCTTGGCTGACAGAACTCAAAGAATCCAGTGCAAAACATCCCCACAGTTGATTCTGAGACCAAGCTCCGAGCTGCCAAATTTGAGGTAGCAGAGGCAGCGTTCAGGGAGGGATAGGGCTACGGATGGTGGCACACGCTGAGTCTCAGGGATCTGGAGTGCGTTGTGGGATGTGGTGGGTCCTATCAAGAGAGCAAACCGACCTGTGGCCCCAATGAGCAAGCAACCACCCTGGCGCGCGCAGTTGAAATTATCGATATGTCCCATGGCCACACCCAGTGCATCTGCAGGACCAGAGACCAATTTGGCATTTTGCCAATAGAGCATGTGTGGGGCTGAATCAGAGATATTGTGCATCGGGTCTGAGGGATCCAGGGGGCCTTGGGTTTGAATTCAGAATGAAAAGCCTTAGGATCTGCTACATTCATAACCTGGGCTGTGATTATGGTTTGGTTTGAGGCACAGGATGTGCAACAGCTCTGTGGTTGGCTTCGTGCACCCGTGCCACAAGGATGAGAGGACAAGGAAGTGTGGTCCAAGACCACAGCGTGAGAAGAGGAAGGATTTCCTTCAGTTTATCTCTCAAAAGCGGATGCTACATTTTGGATGGCACCGGCACGGTTCGGCAGCGAGGACACCAAGTTCGGGCTGCGGGATCATTCCAGCAGGCCCTGATGTGTGACATCCATAGATATGCTTCCACTGGTGTTTCTGTAGACAGAGAAGCTCTTGGAAGAACTGGTTTCAGTGGGACATTCCCGTGGCACTACAAAGCACAAGCGCACTCACACTCTGCTCTTCTGGAAACACTCCAAAATAACAGAGAGTAGAATGCAGAGCTGAGAACCTTTAGAAGCTCCATTTCCACCAGAGGAAGTGTCCTGTGCTCTTTCAGATTTGTGAGATAAGCGTAATCAAAATGAGGTTATCCTAATCGAAATAGTATGGGGGGTTCATCACAACAAAGGCAACACCAGCAATTGGAGATAGACCAGACAACACACACAGGAACAGGACATGGCATCAATGTCTAGGAAAATTTGTCCTCACAGAAATCCCATGCAATTGTGTAGAGCCAAGTGTCTAAAGTTTTCACTTAACCAAGCCCTAGAAGTCTACATTAGATACCTGAAATTACCTGACCAGTAGAGATGAAGAAATACAGTAAAAGGAAAAGGAAGTACCATTTTCAGTTCCAAAGAGATTGAAGGCCCTAAAGATAAGCTTTCAGACAACTAGACTGCAAAACGCTCTCCAGAGCAAGTATTGAAAATGGAGGTGAGGGAAACACTGAAGAACAACAGTGTCTCAGAATCACAAAAGGCAGAATACCAGAAAAGGGGAAGAGAAAGCCTAAAGACGAGCCAAATAATATCAGAAAACTCAGTGGATGAGAAAATATCAGGGCTAACATTCCGTCCTAAGCAGACGAGATATTGCAGAGGGACGCGTGAATGACTTTGAAGACAGGGGAACAGAAATCCCTCGGTCAGAAGCACACATAGGAAAGCAAGTGCAAACCAATGAAAACATTGCTGTTGAATCCTGGTTGAAGACAAGGCATGAAAGACTAAAATTCGAAAGAGTCCCAGATGGAAAAGCAAGAGATAAAGAAACAAACAATGTTTGAAAAGTTATGTGTAGAAAAATCAGACTGAAACTTGCTGAAAGCCAAGATAGAATCATCTAGGCGAATTCAGGAAGTACACAGCGTCCAAAAGAGGTGGAATCCCAATAGACTTAGCAGCAGCTGTATGATCCAAATCAACAAAGTTCATGAGCATCCCAGTGATTTAAAATGCGCCTGGAGGAAAGCAACATAGTCACAAGAGAACCTCCAGAGGGGTTTCAGCTGCTATCTCAGCAGCAATATTGCAGGACAGGGAGGAGTGCCAGGACATAGACCATAGCTTGAATGGCAAAATGCTGCCATCTAGGGTAGCCTATGCCACATGACCACCATTTCTAATAACAGCAGAGCTAGAGAATGCCACAGACCTGCAAATCTTAAAAGAATTCAGCAGTTCGAAACTTATCCTAAAAGAAAGGTTGAGGATTCTCCCCTGAAGGGATAAGCAGCAAGATGAAATGGAAAGAAGAAAACCCTTATTGGAAATGCAAGAAGAGCATGAGTGGAAAAGAAGAAACAAGAAGAAGGCAAGGAGGACATCAAAACCCTAAAGATGGGAGAGGGAAGCAGGAAATCATAGGGGATTGGAAGCACTCTCTTAAGGGAGTCAGCTTATATGACTCTCTGTTGGAAGCAAACGGAGAGATGCATGGCCTGACGTGTTTGCAAAGCAAACGAGAAGCAGACCAAGAAAGAATCAAACAAACAAACAACACAAAAAGGGTAGGGTAACATGAATATTCAAAAGAAATTACTCAAGGTGATGTCAAGGATCATTCAGTACGCATCGACCCAGTATCGCGGCTTGAATGTACTCAGCACACCTGTATTCGGAAATCAGAGGCGTGCATTTATATTCATAAATATTGATTCATATGAGCATATCGTGACCTAAACCAAATGCCGATTTGGAATCCAATGGATTCCTAGTCCGTGATATAGACTTGCAAGTCTTCCAACAGGATGAATGAATGCCATATTCTACACTACGTCGAGAAGAAATGGCACAAGCCTATAACAAGGAAAAGTAGCTCCGCAAAAGTGTACTAAGATCAAAAGAGACAGGCAGTAAAGTGCACATTGGGGATTGTATCATTCCTAGGAATTTCAGCCCCCTTGAAACAAATGGATAGATGTCCCGTGAATGCGGGTGTTTCAGCAGAAATCAACCGACGGCTATGTATTGCGGGTGTGCCCATATTACAGGAACAATAGTTTCCCTTAGTGGGTCTCTGTGTACTGTGAACTGTTAGAAAGTTTAAAGACGTGTGAAACATTCAACTGAAAATGGACACACTTCCCTCCGTTGCTACAGTGCATACAGATCTGAACAAAAGGAAAGAGGGAAGAACAAAGGCCCATGGGACGCTAGTGGGTAGAATCACATTTACCTTAGGAACCTCTCGTCGGATGCAGCCCCTCCCCCAACACTGACAAGATGCAGCAGCCATTGGGGATGGCAGTTAGCGGTTGGATTCCAGGTGGAATGTTGGTGTGTACCGCGAGGCTTGTTGTGGCTGGTGGATCCTAGGTAACCGGGCAGAGTTCTGTGGGTGGATCAGTGCGATGGAGGGGCTGCCGCCCTCTGTGGAGCTTGGCTTAGGTCTTTGGTCCGGGAAGCTGTGTCAGTTCGAGATACTGCTGCTGCCCAAAGACCTGAGTTCACGGGTCAGTTTCCAGAACCTGAAAGGGCAGACAGTGGAAGATCTGCCTGTCTTCAGCTTACTGGAGAGGCTCCGAGGTCCTTTCAGACTTGCCCAGTCCTGTTGAAGTCGACTTTATGGGAGACACGAAGAGAAGCTGGCCGAAAACATGGCTGCACGGATTGAGGAGAGATGCGAACACATTGATGAGAGATGTTCTGCTACAATAGAGAATACTGGCCTGGAGACAGCTGTAGAGGATAGCAGGCTCGAAAGGCATTCATGAGACATATTGAACCTCGCTGATACTAGCAGAAACATACGGAGGGCCACCGTGGACTGGAGGAAGTTCCTCAATTCTCTGCTCCAAGAACGGGTCCAAGATCCCTGACGTCTAAAGAGAAGAGATGGCAGAGATGATAAAAACGCTCATGTTCTTGAAAGAGGTCAGATAATCCACACGACCCAAGGGGCAATTCCAAGCCATTCAGATCAAAGTGCACCAAGCCCAGGTAAGCCTTTTCCCAGGTTTGGGCCTAGCTATCAAGCACTTGCTCTTCCCTCCCCTCCACTCAGGCATCCATTTTGAGGGATCAGTACCTGAGCTGCAATGAAGCCAGTAAGAGAAGAGCAAGCCCCTCCTAGAATCAGAGTTCCTCTAGCTTCATCCTCTGTGAACAACAGGGAACCCCATAAAGGTCAAATACTCTCGTATGAAATAGATAGGAATTGAATACTTAGCTCCCACAAAGAAACGATGGCCTTCCGCTAGATTCAGCAAATGCTGGGATTATGTCCTCTCTGGGGTGAAGGGAGTGTGGTAAGTGAGGGGAATCTTTGACTGAACTTGAATCTGTATTAGGCCTCCGTTTTTCAAGACAGTCTAGGTAAATATTAGAAGTCAGATAGTGAACGGAACTGTAAAAGTCGCCAATGACATGAAAGACACAGCTTATGTGGACCGTCTTTCAATTGAGTCAAGCCCCCGGGGGCAATCTATCATGGGGGTGCAGACTTGGTTGCATTCAAGTGCTTTACCCAACATGATCGGATGATTAAGCGTTCTCATCACTGATAGAAGAACACCTGGTTCTCAGTAGCCTAGCATAGCTGCAGCAGGGTTCTCATAGCTATAATGCCTCTAGGTTCTTTGGATTCAAAGCTAAATGTATATATTTAGTTCGTTTCCTCTTGTATTTTCCTTGAGAGGGATGTTACACCTTGAAATGCCAACATTGACCAGTAGGTGTCATCGGGACTAAAGGGCACCACATGCACAAGGGAATCCAAGCTTGGGGGTTATTTCATGTTTCCATTAGTTATTTCATGGTTCCTGTTGGTTTCGGAGGCTTCAACAGTAAAGAGCTGACATGACCCCTTTAACAGTTCGGACTGCTAGTTTGCATTCTATCTGTCTATGTTTTCCTTAGAGCTGACAAAATGTTACCGAAATTGACAAGTCTGGCTTCTAGGTCGATTTAGTATGTTTCAGAAACTAACTTCACTTTCGTATAACTCCCAAAACATTTATATCAATTCTATTAAATTTTTAAAGACTGCAAATGAGATATCAACACAATGTCAAAACTGGAGTCTTCGGACAATCCCTCCCACCACGGCTGTATAGAAACAAAGAGATAAAAAGAAATCACATTTCTGTGAAATGTATCTGGAAAGTGTTGATTCATCGATGCCCAGTTGACAGAGAAGCAGTGCAACCTGCGCTCACTCGCTCCCATGAACACAGCAATGGAAACATCCACTCACCCAGCCCTTGGCACAGGACACTTGCCGAAGAGAGGTCTGTTACTTCCAAAGACAGGATGAGGCCTCAGAACACCTGGAAGCAGGAGAAGGAAAAGCAGGGAATGGATACCAGTGCATGGTCTGAGCCCTGTTGATGGAGCAGTAAAGGTGAAACTCTCTTTAACTTGGACGCACACTCACAAGCGGACAGGAGACATGGGATTGAAGGTGATGCGCTGAGTGTTAGAAGAGTGCACAGCAGATGCTTGGCTGACAGAACTCAAAGAATCCAGTGCAAAACATCCCCACAGTTGATTCTGAGACCAAGCTCCGAGCTGCCAAACTTGAGGTAGCAGAGGCAGCGTTCAGGGAGGGATAGGGCTACGGATGGTGGCACACGCTGAGTCTCAGGGATCTGGAGTGCGTTGTGGGATGTGGTGGGTCCTATCAAGAGAGCAAACCGACCTGTGGCCCCAATGAGCAAGCAACCACCCTGGCGCGCGCAGTTGAAATTATCGATATGTCCCATGGCCACACCCAGTGCATCTGCAGGACCAGAGACCAATTTGGCATTTTGCCAATAGAGCATGTGTGGGGCTGAATCAGAGATATTGTGCATCGGGTCTGAGGGATCCAGGGGGCCTTGGGTTTGAATTCAGAATGAAAAGCCTTAGGATCTGCTACATTCATAACCTGGGCTGTGATTATGGTTTGGTTTGAGGCACAGGATGTGCAACAGCTCTGTGGTTGGCTTCGTGCACCCGTGCCACAAGGATGAGAGGACAAGGAAGTGTGGTCCAAGACCACAGCGTGAGAAGAGGAAGGATTTCCTTCAGTTTATCTCTCAAAAGCGGATGCTACATTTTGGATGGCACCGGCACGGTTCGGCAGCGAGGACACCAAGTTCGGGCTGCGGGATCATTCCAGCAGGCCCTGATGTGTGACATCCATAGATATGCTTCCACTGGTGTTTCTGTAGACAGAGAAGCTCTTGGAAGAACTGGTTTCAGTGGGACATTCCCGTGGCACTACAAAGCACAAGCGCACTCACACTCTGCTCTTCTGGAAACACTCCAAAATAACAGAGAGTAGAATGCAGAGCTGAGAACCTTTAGAAGCTCCATTTCCACCAGAGGAAGTGTCCTGTGCTCTTTCAGATTTGTGAGATAAGCGTAATCAAAATGAGGTTATCCTAATCGAAATAGTATGGGGGGTTCATCACAACAAAGGCAACACCAGCAATTGGAGATAGACCAGACAACACACACAGGAACAGGACATGGCATCAATGTCTAGGAAAATTTGTCCTCACAGAAATCCCATGCAATTGTGTAGAGCCAAGTGTCTAAAGTTTTCACTTAACCAAGCCCTAGAAGTCTACATTAGATACCTGAAATTACCTGACCAGTAGAGATGAAGAAATACAGTAAAAGGAAAAGGAAGTACCATTTTCAGTTCCAAAGAGATTGAAGGCCCTAAAGATAAGCTTTCAGACAACTAGACTGCAAAACGCTCTCCAGAGCAAGTATTGAAAATGGAGGTGAGGGAAACACTGAAGAACAACAGTGTCTCAGAATCACAAAAGGCAGAATACCAGAAAAGGGGAAGAGAAAGCCTAAAGACGAGCCAAATAATATCAGAAAACTCAGTGGATGAGAAAATATCAGGGCTAACATTCCGTCCTAAGCAGACGAGATATTGCAGAGGGACGCGTGAATGACTTTGAAGACAGGGGAACAGAAATCCCTCGGTCAGAAGCACACATAGGAAAGCAAGTGCAAACCAATGAAAACATTGCTGTTGAATCCTGGTTGAAGACAAGGCATGAAAGACTAAAATTCGAAAGAGTCCCAGATGGAAAAGCAAGAGATAAAGAAACAAACAATGTTTGAAAAGTTATGTGTAGAAAAATCAGACTGAAACTTGCTGAAAGCCAAGATAGAATCATCTAGGCGAATTCAGGAAGTACACAGCGTCCAAAAGAGGTGGAATCCCAATAGACTTAGCAGCAGCTGTATGATCCAAATCAACAAAGTTCATGAGCATCCCAGTGATTTAAAATGCGCCTGGAGGAAAGCAACATAGTCACAAGAGAACCTCCAGAGGGGTTTCAGCTGCTATCTCAGCAGCAATATTGCAGGACAGGGAGGAGTGCCAGGACATAGACCATAGCTTGAATGGCAAAATGCTGCCATCTAGGGTAGCCTATGCCACATGACCACCATTTCTAATAACAGCAGAGCTAGAGAATGCCACAGACCTGCAAATCTTAAAAGAATTCAGCAGTTCGAAACTTATCCTAAAAGAAAGGTTGAGGATTCTCCCCTGAAGGGATAAGCAGCAAGATGAAATGGAAAGAAGAAAACCCTTATTGGAAATGCAAGAAGAGCATGAGTGGAAAAGAAGAAACAAGAAGAAGGCAAGGAGGACATCAAAACCCTAAAGATGGGAGAGGGAAGCAGGAAATCATAGGGGATTGGAAGCACTATCTTAAGGGAGTCAGCTTATATGACTCTCTGTTGGAAGCAAACGGAGAGATGCATGGCCTGACGTGTTTGCAAAGCAAACGAGAAGCAGACCAAGAAAGAATCAAACAAACAAACAACACAAAAAGGGTAGGGTAACATGAATATTCAAAAGAAATTACTCAAGGTGATGTCAAGGATCATTCAGTACGCATCGACCCAGTATCGCGGCTTGAATGTACTCAGCACACCTGTATTCGGAAATCAGAGGCGTGCATTTATATTCGTAAATATTGATTCATATGAGCATATCGTGACCTAAACCAAATGCCGATTTGGAATCCAATGGATTCCTAGTCCGTGATATAGACTTGCAAGTCTTCCAACAGGATGAATGAATGCCATATTCTACACTACGTCGAGAAGAAATGGCACAAGCCTATAACAAGGAAAAGTAGCTCCGCAAAAGTGTACTAAGATCAAAAGAGACAGGCAGTAAAGTGCACATTGGGGATTGTATCATTCCTAGGAATTTCAGCCCCCTTGAAACAAATGGATAGATGTCCCGTGAATGCGGGTGTTTCAGCAGAAATCAACCGACGGCTATGTATTGCGGGTGTGCCCATATTACAGGAACAATAGTTTCCCTTAGTGGGTCTCTGTGTACTGTGAACTGTTAGAAAGTTTAAAGACGTGTGAAACATTCAACTGAAAATGGACACACTTCCCTCCGTTGCTACAGTGCATACAGATCTGAACAAAAGGAAAGAGGGAAGAACAAAGGCCCATGGGACGCTAGTGGGTAGAATCACATTTACCTTAGGAACCTCTCGTCGGATGCAGCCCCTCCCCCAACACTGACAAGATGCAGCAGCCATTGGGGATGGCAGTTAGCGGTTGGATTCCAGGTGGAATGTTGGTGTGTACCGCGAGGCTTGTTGTGGCTGGTGGATCCTAGGTAACCGGGCAGAGTTCTGTGGGTGGATCAGTGCGATGGAGGGGCTGCCGCCCTCTGTGGAGCTTGGCTTAGGTCTTTGGTCCGGGAAGCTGTGTCAGTTCGAGATACTGCTGCTGCCCAAAGACCTGAGTTCACGGGTCAGTTTCCAGAACCTGAAAGGGCAGACAGTGGAAGATCTGCCTGTCTTCAGCTTACTGGAGAGGCTCCGAGGTCCTTTCAGACTTGCCCAGTCCTGTTGAAGTCGACTTTATGGGAGACACGAAGAGAAGCTGGCCGAAAACATGGCTGCACGGATTGAGGAGAGATGCGAACACATTGATGAGAGATGTTCTGCTACAATAGAGAATACTGGCCTGGAGACAGCTGTAGAGGATAGCAGGCTCGAAAGGCATTCATGAGACATATTGAACCTCGCTGATACTAGCAGAAACATACGGAGGGCCACCGTGGACTGGAGGAAGTTCCTCAATTCTCTGCTCCAAGAACGGGTCCAAGATCCCTGACGTCTAAAGAGAAGAGATGGCAGAGATGATAAAAACGCTCATGTTCTTGAAAGAGGTCAGATAATCCACACGACCCAAGGGGCAATTCCAAGCCATTCAGATCAAAGTGCACCAAGCCCAGGTAAGCCTTTTCCCAGGTTTGGGCCTAGCTATCAAGCACTTGCTCTTCCCTCCCCTCCACTCAGGCATCCATTTTGAGGGATCAGTACCTGAGCTGCAATGAAGCCAGTAAGAGAAGAGCAAGCCCCTCCTAGAATCAGAGTTCCTCTAGCTTCATCCTCTGTGAACAACAGGGAACCCCATAAAGGTCAAATACTCTCGTATGAAATAGATAGGAATTGAATACTTAGCTCCCACAAAGAAACGATGGCCTTCCGCTAGATTCAGCAAATGCTGGGATTATGTCCTCTCTGGGGTGAAGGGAGTGTGGTAAGTGAGGGGAATCTTTGACTGAACTTGAATCTGTATTAGGCCTCCGTTTTTCAAGACAGTCTAGGTAAATATTAGAAGTCAGATAGTGAACGGAACTGTAAAAGTCGCCAATGACATGAAAGACACAGCTTATGTGGACCGTCTTTCAATTGAGTCAAGCCCCCGGGGGCAATCTATCATGGGGGTGCAGACTTGGTTGCATTCAAGTGCTTTACCCAACATGATCGGATGATTAAGCGTTCTCATCACTGATAGAAGAACACCTGGTTCTCAGTAGCCTAGCATAGCTGCAGCAGGGTTCTCATAGCTATAATGCCTCTAGGTTCTTTGGATTCAAAGCTAAATGTATATATTTAGTTCGTTTCCTCTTGTATTTTCCTTGAGAGGGATGTTACACCTTGAAATGCCAACATTGACCAGTAGGTGTCATCGGGACTAAAGGGCACCACATGCACAAGGGAATCCAAGCTTGGGGGTTATTTCATGTTTCCATTAGTTATTTCATGGTTCCTGTTGGTTTCGGAGGCTTCAACAGTAAAGAGCTGACATGACCCCTTTAACAGTTCGGACTGCTAGTTTGCATTCTATCTGTCTATGTTTTCCTTAGAGCTGACAAAATGTTACCGAAATTGACAAGTCTGGCTTCTAGGTCGATTTAGTATGTTTCAGAAACTAACTTCACTTTCGTATAACTCCCAAAACATTTATATCAATTCTATTAAATTTTTAAAGACTGCAAATGAGATATCAACACAATGTCAAAACTGGAGTCTTCGGACAATCCCTCCCACCACGGCTGTATAGAAACAAAGAGATAAAAAGAAATCACATTTCTGTGAAATGTATCTGGAAAGTGTTGATTCATCGATGCCCAGTTGACAGAGAAGCAGTGCAACCTGCGCTCACTCGCTCCCATGAACACAGCAATGGAAACATCCACTCACCCAGCCCTTGGCACAGGACACTTGCCGAAGAGAGGTCTGTTACTTCCAAAGACAGGATGAGGCCTCAGAACACCTGGAAGCAGGAGAAGGAAAAGCAGGGAATGGATACCAGTGCATGGTCTGAGCCCTGTTGATGGAGCAGTAAAGGTGAAACTCTCTTTAACTTGGACGCACACTCACAAGCGGACAGGAGACATGGGATTGAAGGTGATGCGCTGAGTGTTAGAAGAGTGCACAGCAGATGCTTGGCTGACAGAACTCAAAGAATCCAGTGCAAAACATCCCCACAGTTGATTCTGAGACCAAGCTCCGAGCTGCCAAATTTGAGGTAGCAGAGGCAGCGTTCAGGGAGGGATAGGGCTACGGATGGTGGCACACGCTGAGTCTCAGGGATCTGGAGTGCGTTGTGGGATGTGGTGGGTCCTATCAAGAGAGCAAACCGACCTGTGGCCCCAATGAGCAAGCAACCACCCTGGCGCGCGCAGTTGAAATTATCGATATGTCCCATGGCCACACCCAGTGCATCTGCAGGACCAGAGACCAATTTGGCATTTTGCCAATAGAGCATGTGTGGGGCTGAATCAGAGATATTGTGCATCGGGTCTGAGGGATCCAGGGGGCCTTGGGTTTGAATTCAGAATGAAAAGCCTTAGGATCTGCTACATTCATAACCTGGGCTGTGATTATGGTTTGGTTTGAGGCACAGGATGTGCAACAGCTCTGTGGTTGGCTTCGTGCACCCGTGCCACAAGGATGAGAGGACAAGGAAGTGTGGTCCAAGACCACAGCGTGAGAAGAGGAAGGATTTCCTTCAGTTTATCTCTCAAAAGCGGATGCTACATTTTGGATGGCACCGGCACGGTTCGGCAGCGAGGACACCAAGTTCGGGCTGCGGGATCATTCCAGCAGGCCCTGATGTGTGACATCCATAGATATGCTTCCACTGGTGTTTCTGTAGACAGAGAAGCTCTTGGAAGAACTGGTTTCAGTGGGACATTCCCGTGGCACTACAAAGCACAAGCGCACTCACACTCTGCTCTTCTGGAAACACTCCAAAATAACAGAGAGTAGAATGCAGAGCTGAGAACCTTTAGAAGCTCCATTTCCACCAGAGGAAGTGTCCTGTGCTCTTTCAGATTTGTGAGATAAGCGTAATCAAAATGAGGTTATCCTAATCGAAATAGTATGGGGGGTTCATCACAACAAAGGCAACACCAGCAATTGGAGATAGACCAGACAACACACACAGGAACAGGACATGGCATCAATGTCTAGGAAAATTTGTCCTCACAGAAATCCCATGCAATTGTGTAGAGCCAAGTGTCTAAAGTTTTCACTTAACCAAGCCCTAGAAGTCTACATTAGATACCTGAAATTACCTGACCAGTAGAGATGAAGAAATACAGTAAAAGGAAAAGGAAGTACCATTTTCAGTTCCAAAGAGATTGAAGGCCCTAAAGATAAGCTTTCAGACAACTAGACTGCAAAACGCTCTCCAGAGCAAGTATTGAAAATGGAGGTGAGGGAAACACTGAAGAACAACAGTGTCTCAGAATCACAAAAGGCAGAATACCAGAAAAGGGGAAGAGAAAGCCTAAAGACGAGCCAAATAATATCAGAAAACTCAGTGGATGAGAAAATATCAGGGCTAACATTCCGTCCTAAGCAGACGAGATATTGCAGAGGGACGCGTGAATGACTTTGAAGACAGGGGAACAGAAATCCCTCGGTCAGAAGCACACATAGGAAAGCAAGTGCAAACCAATGAAAACATTGCTGTTGAATCCTGGTTGAAGACAAGGCATGAAAGACTAAAATTCGAAAGAGTCCCAGATGGAAAAGCAAGAGATAAAGAAACAAACAATGTTTGAAAAGTTATGTGTAGAAAAATCAGACTGAAACTTGCTGAAAGCCAAGATAGAATCATCTAGGCGAATTCAGGAAGTACACAGCGTCCAAAAGAGGTGGAATCCCAATAGACTTAGCAGCAGCTGTATGATCCAAATCAACAAAGTTCATGAGCATCCCAGTGATTTAAAATGCGCCTGGAGGAAAGCAACATAGTCACAAGAGAACCTCCAGAGGGGTTTCAGCTGCTATCTCAGCAGCAATATTGCAGGACAGGGAGGAGTGCCAGGACATAGACCATAGCTTGAATGGCAAAATGCTGCCATCTAGGGTAGCCTATGCCACATGACCACCATTTCTAATAACAGCAGAGCTAGAGAATGCCACAGACCTGCAAATCTTAAAAGAATTCAGCAGTTCGAAACTTATCCTAAAAGAAAGGTTGAGGATTCTCCCCTGAAGGGATAAGCAGCAAGATGAAATGGAAAGAAGAAAACCCTTATTGGAAATGCAAGAAGAGCATGAGTGGAAAAGAAGAAACAAGAAGAAGGCAAGGAGGACATCAAAACCCTAAAGATGGGAGAGGGAAGCAGGAAATCATAGGGGATTGGAAGCACTCTCTTAAGGGAGTCAGCTTATATGACTCTCTGTTGGAAGCAAACGGAGAGATGCATGGCCTGACGTGTTTGCAAAGCAAACGAGAAGCAGACCAAGAAAGAATCAAACAAACAAACAACACAAAAAGGGTAGGGTAACATGAATATTCAAAAGAAATTACTCAAGGTGATGTCAAGGATCATTCAGTACGCATCGACCCAGTATCGCGGCTTGAATGTACTCAGCACACCTGTATTCGGAAATCAGAGGCGTGCATTTATATTCGTAAATATTGATTCATATGAGCATATCGTGACCTAAACCAAATGCCGATTTGGAATCCAATGGATTCCTAGTCCGTGATATAGACTTGCAAGTCTTCCAACAGGATGAATGAATGCCATATTCTACACTACGTCGAGAAGAAATGGCACAAGCCTATAACAAGGAAAAGTAGCTCCGCAAAAGTGTACTAAGATCAAAAGAGACAGGCAGTAAAGTGCACATTGGGGATTGTATCATTCCTAGGAATTTCAGCCCCCTTGAAACAAATGGATAGATGTCCCGTGAATGCGGGTGTTTCAGCAGAAATCAACCGACGGCTATGTATTGCGGGTGTGCCCATATTACAGGAACAATAGTTTCCCTTAGTGGGTCTCTGTGTACTGTGAACTGTTAGAAAGTTTAAAGACGTGTGAAACATTCAACTGAAAATGGACACACTTCCCTCCGTTGCTACAGTGCATACAGATCTGAACAAAAGGAAAGAGGGAAGAACAAAGGCCCATGGGACGCTAGTGGGTAGAATCACATTTACCTTAGGAACCTCTCGTCGGATGCAGCCCCTCCCCCAACACTGACAAGATGCAGCAGCCATTGGGGATGGCAGTTAGCGGTTGGATTCCAGGTGGAATGTTGGTGTGTACCGCGAGGCTTGTTGTGGCTGGTGGATCCTAGGTAACCGGGCAGAGTTCTGTGGGTGGATCAGTGCGATGGAGGGGCTGCCGCCCTCTGTGGAGCTTGGCTTAGGTCTTTGGTCCGGGAAGCTGTGTCAGTTCGAGATACTGCTGCTGCCCAAAGACCTGAGTTCACGGGTCAGTTTCCAGAACCTGAAAGGGCAGACAGTGGAAGATCTGCCTGTCTTCAGCTTACTGGAGAGGCTCCGAGGTCCTTTCAGACTTGCCCAGTCCTGTTGAAGTCGACTTTATGGGAGACACGAAGAGAAGCTGGCCGAAAACATGGCTGCACGGATTGAGGAGAGATGCGAACACATTGATGAGAGATGTTCTGCTACAATAGAGAATACTGGCCTGGAGACAGCTGTAGAGGATAGCAGGCTCGAAAGGCATTCATGAGACATATTGAACCTCGCTGATACTAGCAGAAACATACGGAGGGCCACCGTGGACTGGAGGAAGTTCCTCAATTCTCTGCTCCAAGAACGGGTCCAAGATCCCTGACGTCTAAAGAGAAGAGATGGCAGAGATGATAAAAACGCTCATGTTCTTGAAAGAGGTCAGATAATCCACACGACCCAAGGGGCAATTCCAAGCCATTCAGATCAAAGTGCACCAAGCCCAGGTAAGCCTTTTCCCAGGTTTGGGCCTAGCTATCAAGCACTTGCTCTTCCCTCCCCTCCACTCAGGCATCCATTTTGAGGGATCAGTACCTGAGCTGCAATGAAGCCAGTAAGAGAAGAGCAAGCCCCTCCTAGAATCAGAGTTCCTCTAGCTTCATCCTCTGTGAACAACAGGGAACCCCATAAAGGTCAAATACTCTCGTATGAAATAGATAGGAATTGAATACTTAGCTCCCACAAAGAAACGATGGCCTTCCGCTAGATTCAGCAAATGCTGGGATTATGTCCTCTCTGGGGTGAAGGGAGTGTGGTAAGTGAGGGGAATCTTTGACTGAACTTGAATCTGTATTAGGCCTCCGTTTTTCAAGACAGTCTAGGTAAATATTAGAAGTCAGATAGTGAACGGAACTGTAAAAGTCGCCAATGACATGAAAGACACAGCTTATGTGGACCGTCTTTCAATTGAGTCAAGCCCCCGGGGGCAATCTATCATGGGGGTGCAGACTTGGTTGCATTCAAGTGCTTTACCCAACATGATCGGATGATTAAGCGTTCTCATCACTGATAGAAGAACACCTGGTTCTCAGTAGCCTAGCATAGCTGCAGCAGGGTTCTCATAGCTATAATGCCTCTAGGTTCTTTGGATTCAAAGCTAAATGTATATATTTAGTTCGTTTCCTCTTGTATTTTCCTTGAGAGGGATGTTACACCTTGAAATGCCAACATTGACCAGTAGGTGTCATCGGGACTAAAGGGCACCACATGCACAAGGGAATCCAAGCTTGGGGGTTATTTCATGTTTCCATTAGTTATTTCATGGTTCCTGTTGGTTTCGGAGGCTTCAACAGTAAAGAGCTGACATGACCCCTTTAACAGTTCGGACTGCTAGTTTGCATTCTATCTGTCTATGTTTTCCTTAGAGCTGACAAAATGTTACCGAAATTGACAAGTCTGGCTTCTAGGTCGATTTAGTATGTTTCAGAAACTAACTTCACTTTCGTATAACTCCCAAAACATTTATATCAATTCTATTAAATTTTTAAAGACTGCAAATGAGATATCAACACAATGTCAAAACTGGAGTCTTCGGACAATCCCTCCCACCACGGCTGTATAGAAACAAAGAGATAAAAAGAAATCACATTTCTGTGAAATGTATCTGGAAAGTGTTGATTCATCGATGCCCAGTTGACAGAGAAGCAGTGCAACCTGCGCTCACTCGCTCCCATGAACACAGCAATGGAAACATCCACTCACCCAGCCCTTGGCACAGGACACTTGCCGAAGAGAGGTCTGTTACTTCCAAAGACAGGATGAGGCCTCAGAACACCTGGAAGCAGGAGAAGGAAAAGCAGGGAATGGATACCAGTGCATGGTCTGAGCCCTGTTGATGGAGCAGTAAAGGTGAAACTCTCTTTAACTTGGACGCACACTCACAAGCGGACAGGAGACATGGGATTGAAGGTGATGCGCTGAGTGTTAGAAGAGTGCACAGCAGATGCTTGGCTGACAGAACTCAAAGAATCCAGTGCAAAACATCCCCACAGTTGATTCTGAGACCAAGCTCCGAGCTGCCAAATTTGAGGTAGCAGAGGCAGCGTTCAGGGAGGGATAGGGCTACGGATGGTGGCACACGCTGAGTCTCAGGGATCTGGAGTGCGTTGTGGGATGTGGTGGGTCCTATCAAGAGAGCAAACCGACCTGTGGCCCCAATGAGCAAGCAACCACCCTGGCGCGCGCAGTTGAAATTATCGATATGTCCCATGGCCACACCCAGTGCATCTGCAGGACCAGAGACCAATTTGGCATTTTGCCAATAGAGCATGTGTGGGGCTGAATCAGAGATATTGTGCATCGGGTCTGAGGGATCCAGGGGGCCTTGGGTTTGAATTCAGAATGAAAAGCCTTAGGATCTGCTACATTCATAACCTGGGCTGTGATTATGGTTTGGTTTGAGGCACAGGATGTGCAACAGCTCTGTGGTTGGCTTCGTGCACCCGTGCCACAAGGATGAGAGGACAAGGAAGTGTGGTCCAAGACCACAGCGTGAGAAGAGGAAGGATTTCCTTCAGTTTATCTCTCAAAAGCGGATGCTACATTTTGGATGGCACCGGCACGGTTCGGCAGCGAGGACACCAAGTTCGGGCTGCGGGATCATTCCAGCAGGCCCTGATGTGTGACATCCATAGATATGCTTCCACTGGTGTTTCTGTAGACAGAGAAGCTCTTGGAAGAACTGGTTTCAGTGGGACATTCCCGTGGCACTACAAAGCACAAGCGCACTCACACTCTGCTCTTCTGGAAACACTCCAAAATAACAGAGAGTAGAATGCAGAGCTGAGAACCTTTAGAAGCTCCATTTCCACCAGAGGAAGTGTCCTGTGCTCTTTCAGATTTGTGAGATAAGCGTAATCAAAATGAGGTTATCCTAATCGAAATAGTATGGGGGGTTCATCACAACAAAGGCAACACCAGCAATTGGAGATAGACCAGACAACACACACAGGAACAGGACATGGCATCAATGTCTAGGAAAATTTGTCCTCACAGAAATCCCATGCAATTGTGTAGAGCCAAGTGTCTAAAGTTTTCACTTAACCAAGCCCTAGAAGTCTACATTAGATACCTGAAATTACCTGACCAGTAGAGATGAAGAAATACAGTAAAAGGAAAAGGAAGTACCATTTTCAGTTCCAAAGAGATTGAAGGCCCTAAAGATAAGCTTTCAGACAACTAGACTGCAAAACGCTCTCCAGAGCAAGTATTGAAAATGGAGGTGAGGGAAACACTGAAGAACAACAGTGTCTCAGAATCACAAAAGGCAGAATACCAGAAAAGGGGAAGAGAAAGCCTAAAGACGAGCCAAATAATATCAGAAAACTCAGTGGATGAGAAAATATCAGGGCTAACATTCCGTCCTAAGCAGACGAGATATTGCAGAGGGACGCGTGAATGACTTTGAAGACAGGGGAACAGAAATCCCTCGGTCAGAAGCACACATAGGAAAGCAAGTGCAAACCAATGAAAACATTGCTGTTGAATCCTGGTTGAAGACAAGGCATGAAAGACTAAAATTCGAAAGAGTCCCAGATGGAAAAGCAAGAGATAAAGAAACAAACAATGTTTGAAAAGTTATGTGTAGAAAAATCAGACTGAAACTTGCTGAAAGCCAAGATAGAATCATCTAGGCGAATTCAGGAAGTACACAGCGTCCAAAAGAGGTGGAATCCCAATAGACTTAGCAGCAGCTGTATGATCCAAATCAACAAAGTTCATGAGCATCCCAGTGATTTAAAATGCGCCTGGAGGAAAGCAACATAGTCACAAGAGAACCTCCAGAGGGGTTTCAGCTGCTATCTCAGCAGCAATATTGCAGGACAGGGAGGAGTGCCAGGACATAGACCATAGCTTGAATGGCAAAATGCTGCCATCTAGGGTAGCCTATGCCACATGACCACCATTTCTAATAACAGCAGAGCTAGAGAATGCCACAGACCTGCAAATCTTAAAAGAATTCAGCAGTTCGAAACTTATCCTAAAAGAAAGGTTGAGGATTCTCCCCTGAAGGGATAAGCAGCAAGATGAAATGGAAAGAAGAAAACCCTTATTGGAAATGCAAGAAGAGCATGAGTGGAAAAGAAGAAACAAGAAGAAGGCAAGGAGGACATCAAAACCCTAAAGATGGGAGAGGGAAGCAGGAAATCATAGGGGATTGGAAGCACTCTCTTAAGGGAGTCAGCTTATATGACTCTCTGTTGGAAGCAAACGGAGAGATGCATGGCCTGACGTGTTTGCAAAGCAAACGAGAAGCAGACCAAGAAAGAATCAAACAAACAAACAACACAAAAAGGGTAGGGTAACATGAATATTCAAAAGAAATTACTCAAGGTGATGTCAAGGATCATTCAGTACGCATCGACCCAGTATCGCGGCTTGAATGTACTCAGCACACCTGTATTCGGAAATCAGAGGCGTGCATTTATATTCGTAAATATTGATTCATATGAGCATATCGTGACCTAAACCAAATGCCGATTTGGAATCCAATGGATTCCTAGTCCGTGATATAGACTTGCAAGTCTTCCAACAGGATGAATGAATGCCATATTCTACACTACGTCGAGAAGAAATGGCACAAGCCTATAACAAGGAAAAGTAGCTCCGCAAAAGTGTACTAAGATCAAAAGAGACAGGCAGTAAAGTGCACATTGGGGATTGTATCATTCCTAGGAATTTCAGCCCCCTTGAAACAAATGGATAGATGTCCCGTGAATGCGGGTGTTTCAGCAGAAATCAACCGACGGCTATGTATTGCGGGTGTGCCCAT
Organism: Vicugna pacos; assembly: GCF_048564905.1. Lineage (NCBI taxonomy): Eukaryota > Metazoa > Chordata > Mammalia > Artiodactyla > Camelidae > Vicugna > Vicugna pacos. Next base: position 98,335,500 of record NW_027328741.1, on the reverse strand, counting down.
ATTACAGGAACAATAGTTTCCCTTAGTGGGTCTCTGTGTACTGTGAACTGTTAGAAAGTTTAAAGACGTGTGAAACATTCAACTGAAAATGGACACACTTCCCTCCGTTGCTACAGTGCATACAGATCTGAACAAAAGGAAAGAGGGAAGAACAAAGGCCCATGGGACGCTAGTGGGTAGAATCACATTTACCTTAGGAACCTCTCGTCGGATGCAGCCCCTCCCCCAACACTGACAAGATGCAGCAGCCATTGGGGATGGCAGTTAGCGGTTGGATTCCAGGTGGAATGTTGGTGTGTACCGCGAGGCTTGTTGTGGCTGGTGGATCCTAGGTAACCGGGCAGAGTTCTGTGGGTGGATCAGTGCGATGGAGGGGCTGCCGCCCTCTGTGGAGCTTGGCTTAGGTCTTTGGTCCGGGAAGCTGTGTCAGTTCGAGATACTGCTGCTGCCCAAAGACCTGAGTTCACGGGTCAGTTTCCAGAACCTGAAAGGGCAGACAGTGGAAGATCTGCCTGTCTTCAGCTTACTGGAGAGGCTCCGAGGTCCTTTCAGACTTGCCCAGTCCTGTTGAAGTCGACTTTATGGGAGACACGAAGAGAAGCTGGCCGAAAACATGGCTGCACGGATTGAGGAGAGATGCGAACACATTGATGAGAGATGTTCTGCTACAATAGAGAATACTGGCCTGGAGACAGCTGTAGAGGATAGCAGGCTCGAAAGGCATTCATGAGACATATTGAACCTCGCTGATACTAGCAGAAACATACGGAGGGCCACCGTGGACTGGAGGAAGTTCCTCAATTCTCTGCTCCAAGAACGGGTCCAAGATCCCTGACGTCTAAAGAGAAGAGATGGCAGAGATGATAAAAACGCTCATGTTCTTGAAAGAGGTCAGATAATCCACACGACCCAAGGGGCAATTCCAAGCCATTCAGATCAAAGTGCACCAAGCCCAGGTAAGCCTTTTCCCAGGTTTGGGCCTAGCTATCAAGCACTTGCTCTTCCCTCCCCTCCACTCAGGCATCCATTTTGAGGGATCAGTACCTGAGCTGCAATGAAGCCAGTAAGAGAAGAGCAAGCCCCTCCTAGAATCAGAGTTCCTCTAGCTTCATCCTCTGTGAACAACAGGGAACCCCATAAAGGTCAAATACTCTCGTATGAAATAGATAGGAATTGAATACTTAGCTCCCACAAAGAAACGATGGCCTTCCGCTAGATTCAGCAAATGCTGGGATTATGTCCTCTCTGGGGTGAAGGGAGTGTGGTAAGTGAGGGGAATCTTTGACTGAACTTGAATCTGTATTAGGCCTCCGTTTTTCAAGACAGTCTAGGTAAATATTAGAAGTCAGATAGTGAACGGAACTGTAAAAGTCGCCAATGACATGAAAGACACAGCTTATGTGGACCGTCTTTCAATTGAGTCAAGCCCCCGGGGGCAATCTATCATGGGGGTGCAGACTTGGTTGCATTCAAGTGCTTTACCCAACATGATCGGATGATTAAGCGTTCTCATCACTGATAGAAGAACACCTGGTTCTCAGTAGCCTAGCATAGCTGCAGCAGGGTTCTCATAGCTATAATGCCTCTAGGTTCTTTGGATTCAAAGCTAAATGTATATATTTAGTTCGTTTCCTCTTGTATTTTCCTTGAGAGGGATGTTACACCTTGAAATGCCAACATTGACCAGTAGGTGTCATCGGGACTAAAGGGCACCACATGCACAAGGGAATCCAAGCTTGGGGGTTATTTCATGTTTCCATTAGTTATTTCATGGTTCCTGTTGGTTTCGGAGGCTTCAACAGTAAAGAGCTGACATGACCCCTTTAACAGTTCGGACTGCTAGTTTGCATTCTATCTGTCTATGTTTTCCTTAGAGCTGACAAAATGTTACCGAAATTGACAAGTCTGGCTTCTAGGTCGATTTAGTATGTTTCAGAAACTAACTTCACTTTCGTATAACTCCCAAAACATTTATATCAATTCTATTAAATTTTTAAAGACTGCAAATGAGATATCAACACAATGTCAAAACTGGAGTCTTCGGACAATCCCTCCCACCACGGCTGTATAGAAACAAAGAGATAAAAAGAAATCACATTTCTGTGAAATGTATCTGGAAAGTGTTGATTCATCGATGCCCAGTTGACAGAGAAGCAGTGCAACCTGCGCTCACTCGCTCCCATGAACACAGCAATGGAAACATCCACTCACCCAGCCCTTGGCACAGGACACTTGCCGAAGAGAGGTCTGTTACTTCCAAAGACAGGATGAGGCCTCAGAACACCTGGAAGCAGGAGAAGGAAAAGCAGGGAATGGATACCAGTGCATGGTCTGAGCCCTGTTGATGGAGCAGTAAAGGTGAAACTCTCTTTAACTTGGACGCACACTCACAAGCGGACAGGAGACATGGGATTGAAGGTGATGCGCTGAGTGTTAGAAGAGTGCACAGCAGATGCTTGGCTGACAGAACTCAAAGAATCCAGTGCAAAACATCCCCACAGTTGATTCTGAGACCAAGCTCCGAGCTGCCAAACTTGAGGTAGCAGAGGCAGCGTTCAGGGAGGGATAGGGCTACGGATGGTGGCACACGCTGAGTCTCAGGGATCTGGAGTGCGTTGTGGGATGTGGTGGGTCCTATCAAGAGAGCAAACCGACCTGTGGCCCCAATGAGCAAGCAACCACCCTGGCGCGCGCAGTTGAAATTATCGATATGTCCCATGGCCACACCCAGTGCATCTGCAGGACCAGAGACCAATTTGGCATTTTGCCAATAGAGCATGTGTGGGGCTGAATCAGAGATATTGTGCATCGGGTCTGAGGGATCCAGGGGGCCTTGGGTTTGAATTCAGAATGAAAAGCCTTAGGATCTGCTACATTCATAACCTGGGCTGTGATTATGGTTTGGTTTGAGGCACAGGATGTGCAACAGCTCTGTGGTTGGCTTCGTGCACCCGTGCCACAAGGATGAGAGGACAAGGAAGTGTGGTCCAAGACCACAGCGTGAGAAGAGGAAGGATTTCCTTCAGTTTATCTCTCAAAAGCAGATGCTACATTTTGGATGGCACCGGCACGGTTCGGCAGCGAGGACACCAAGTTCGGGCTGCGGGATCATTCCAGCAGGCCCTGATGTGTGACATCCATAGATATGCTTCCACTGGTGTTTCTGTAGACAGAGAAGCTCTTGGAAGAACTGGTTTCAGTGGGACATTCCCGTGGCACTACAAAGCACAAGCGCACTCACACTCTGCTCTTCTGGAAACACTCCAAAATAACAGAGAGTAGAATGCAGAGCTGAGAACCTTTAGAAGCTCCATTTCCACCAGAGGAAGTGTCCTGTGCTCTTTCAGATTTGTGAGATAAGCGTAATCAAAATGAGGTTATCCTAATCGAAATAGTATGGGGGGTTCATCACAACAAAGGCAACACCAGCAATTGGAGATAGACCAGACAACACACACAGGAACAGGACATGGCATCAATGTCTAGGAAAATTTGTCCTCACAGAAATCCCATGCAATTGTGTAGAGCCAAGTGTCTAAAGTTTTCACTTAACCAAGCCCTAGAAGTCTACATTAGATACCTGAAATTACCTGACCAGTAGAGATGAAGAAATACAGTAAAAGGAAAAGGAAGTACCATTTTCAGTTCCAAAGAGATTGAAGGCCCTAAAGATAAGCTTTCAGACAACTAGACTGCAAAACGCTCTCCAGAGCAAGTATTGAAAATGGAGGTGAGGGAAACACTGAAGAACAACAGTGTCTCAGAATCACAAAAGGCAGAATACCAGAAAAGGGGAAGAGAAAGCCTAAAGATGAGCCAAATAATATCAGAAAACTCAGTGGATGAGAAAATATCAGGGCTAACATTCCGTCCTAAGCAGACGAGATATTGCAGAGGGACGCGTGAATGACTTTGAAGACAGGGGAACAGAAATCCCTCGGTCAGAAGCACACATAGGAAAGCAAGTGCAAACCAATGAAAACATTGCTGTTGAATCCTGGTTGAAGACAAGGCATGAAAGACTAAAATTCGAAAGAGTCCCAGATGGAAAAGCAAGAGATAAAGAAACAAACAATGTTTGAAAAGTTATGTGTAGAAAAATCAGACTGAAACTTGCTGAAAGCCAAGATAGAATCATCTAGGCGAATTCAGGAAGTACACAGCGTCCAAAAGAGGTGGAATCCCAATAGACTTAGCAGCAGCTGTATGATCCAAATCAACAAAGTTCATGAGCATCCCAGTGATTTAAAATGCGCCTGGAGGAAAGCAACATAGTCACAAGAGAACCTCCAGAGGGGTTTCAGCTGCTATCTCAGCAGCAATATTGCAGGACAGGGAGGAGTGCCAGGACATAGACCATAGCTTGAATGGCAAAATGCTGCCATCTAGGGTAGCCTATGCCACATGACCACCATTTCTAATAACAGCAGAGCTAGAGAATGCCACAGACCTGCAAATCTTAAAAGAATTCAGCAGTTCGAAACTTATCCTAAAAGAAAGGTTGAGGATTCTCCCCTGAAGGGATAAGCAGCAAGATGAAATGGAAAGAAGAAAACCCTTATTGGAAATGCAAGAAGAGCATGAGTGGAAAAGAAGAAACAAGAAGAAGGCAAGGAGGACATCAAAACCCTAAAGATGGGAGAGGGAAGCAGGAAATCATAGGGGATTGGAAGCACTCTCTTAAGGGAGTCAGCTTATATGACTCTCTGTTGGAAGCAAACGGAGAGATGCATGGCCTGACGTGTTTGCAAAGCAAACGAGAAGCAGACCAAGAAAGAATCAAACAAACAAACAACACAAAAAGGGTAGGGTAACATGAATATTCAAAAGAAATTACTCAAGGTGATGTCAAGGATCATTCAGTACGCATCGACCCAGTATCGCGGCTTGAATGTACTCAGCACACCTGTATTCGGAAATCAGAGGCGTGCATTTATATTCGTAAATATTGATTCATATGAGCATATCGTGACCTAAACCAAATGCCGATTTGGAATCCAATGGATTCCTAGTCCGTGATATAGACTTGCAAGTCTTCCAACAGGATGAATGAATGCCATATTCTACTCTACGTCGAGAAGAAATGGCACAAGCCTATAACAAGGAAAAGTAGCTCCGCAAAAGTGTACTAAGATCAAAAGAGACAGGCAGTAAAGTGCACATTGGGGATTGTATCATTCCTAGGAATTTCAGCCCCCTTGAAACAAATGGATAGATGTCCCGTGAATGCGGGTGTTTCAGCAGAAATCAACCGACGGCTATGTATTGCGGGTGTGCCCATATTACAGGAACAATAGTTTCCCTTAGTGGGTCTCTGTGTACTGTGAACTGTTAGAAAGTTTAAAGACGTGTGAAACATTCAACTGAAAATGGACACACTTCCCTCCGTTGCTACAGTGCATACAGATCTGAACAAAAGGAAAGAGGGAAGAACAAAGGCCCATGGGACGCTAGTGGGTAGAATCACATTTACCTTAGGAACCTCTCGTCGGATGCAGCCCCTCCCCCAACACTGACAAGATGCAGCAGCCATTGGGGATGGCAGTTAGCGGTTGGATTCCAGGTGGAATGTTGGTGTGTACCGCGAGGCTTGTTGTGGCTGGTGGATCCTAGGTAACCGGGCAGAGTTCTGTGGGTGGATCAGTGCGATGGAGGGGCTGCCGCCCTCTGTGGAGCTTGGCTTAGGTCTTTGGTCCGGGAAGCTGTGTCAGTTCGAGATACTGCTGCTGCCCAAAGACCTGAGTTCACGGGTCAGTTTCCAGAACCTGAAAGGGCAGACAGTGGAAGATCTGCCTGTCTTCAGCTTACTGGAGAGGCTCCGAGGTCCTTTCAGACTTGCCCAGTCCTGTTGAAGTCGACTTTATGGGAGACACGAAGAGAAGCTGGCCGAAAACATGGCTGCACGGATTGAGGAGAGATGCGAACACATTGATGAGAGATGTTCTGCTACAATAGAGAATACTGGCCTGGAGACAGCTGTAGAGGATAGCAGGCTCGAAAGGCATTCATGAGACATATTGAACCTCGCTGATACTAGCAGAAACATACGGAGGGCCACCGTGGACTGGAGGAAGTTCCTCAATTCTCTGCTCCAAGAACGGGTCCAAGATCCCTGACGTCTAAAGAGAAGAGATGGCAGAGATGATAAAAACGCTCATGTTCTTGAAAGAGGTCAGATAATCCACACGACCCAAGGGGCAATTCCAAGCCATTCAGATCAAAGTGCACCAAGCCCAGGTAAGCCTTTTCCCAGGTTTGGGCCTAGCTATCAAGCACTTGCTCTTCCCTCCCCTCCACTCAGGCATCCATTTTGAGGGATCAGTACCTGAGCTGCAATGAAGCCAGTAAGAGAAGAGCAAGCCCCTCCTAGAATCAGAGTTCCTCTAGCTTCATCCTCTGTGAACAACAGGGAACCCCATAAAGGTCAAATACTCTCGTATGAAATAGATAGGAATTGAATACTTAGCTCCCACAAAGAAACGATGGCCTTCCGCTAGATTCAGCAAATGCTGGGATTATGTCCTCTCTGGGGTGAAGGGAGTGTGGTAAGTGAGGGGAATCTTTGACTGAACTTGAATCTGTATTAGGCCTCCGTTTTTCAAGACAGTCTAGGTAAATATTAGAAGTCAGATAGTGAACGGAACTGTAAAAGTCGCCAATGACATGAAAGACACAGCTTATGTGGACCGTCTTTCAATTGAGTCAAGCCCCCGGGGGCAATCTATCATGGGGGTGCAGACTTGGTTGCATTCAAGTGCTTTACCCAACATGATCGGATGATTAAGCGTTCTCATCACTGATAGAAGAACACCTGGTTCTCAGTAGCCTAGCATAGCTGCAGCAGGGTTCTCATAGCTATAATGCCTCTAGGTTCTTTGGATTCAAAGCTAAATGTATATATTTAGTTCGTTTCCTCTTGTATTTTCCTTGAGAGGGATGTTACACCTTGAAATGCCAACATTGACCAGTAGGTGTCATCGGGACTAAAGGGCACCACATGCACAAGGGAATCCAAGCTTGGGGGTTATTTCATGTTTCCATTAGTTATTTCATGGTTCCTGTTGGTTTCGGAGGCTTCAACAGTAAAGAGCTGACATGACCCCTTTAACAGTTCGGACTGCTAGTTTGCATTCTATCTGTCTATGTTTTCCTTAGAGCTGACAAAATGTTACCGAAATTGACAAGTCTGGCTTCTAGGTCGATTTAGTATGTTTCAGAAACTAACTTCACTTTCGTATAACTCCCAAAACATTTATATCAATTCTATTAAATTTTTAAAGACTGCAAATGAGATATCAACACAATGTCAAAACTGGAGTCTTCGGACAATCCCTCCCACCACGGCTGTATAGAAACAAAGAGATAAAAAGAAATCACATTTCTGTGAAATGTATCTGGAAAGTGTTGATTCATCGATGCCCAGTTGACAGAGAAGCAGTGCAACCTGCGCTCACTCGCTCCCATGAACACAGCAATGGAAACATCCACTCACCCAGCCCTTGGCACAGGACACTTGCCGAAGAGAGGTCTGTTACTTCCAAAGACAGGATGAGGCCTCAGAACACCTGGAAGCAGGAGAAGGAAAAGCAGGGAATGGATACCAGTGCATGGTCTGAGCCCTGTTGATGGAGCAGTAAAGGTGAAACTCTCTTTAACTTGGACGCACACTCACAAGCGGACAGGAGACATGGGATTGAAGGTGATGCGCTGAGTGTTAGAAGAGTGCACAGCAGATGCTTGGCTGACAGAACTCAAAGAATCCAGTGCAAAACATCCCCACAGTTGATTCTGAGACCAAGCTCCGAGCTGCCAAATTTGAGGTAGCAGAGGCAGCGTTCAGGGAGGGATAGGGCTACGGATGGTGGCACACGCTGAGTCTCAGGGATCTGGAGTGCGTTGTGGGATGTGGTGGGTCCTATCAAGAGAGCAAACCGACCTGTGGCCCCAATGAGCAAGCAACCACCCTGGCGCGCGCAGTTGAAATTATCGATATGTCCCATGGCCACACCCAGTGCATCTGCAGGACCAGAGACCAATTTGGCATTTTGCCAATAGAGCATGTGTGGGGCTGAATCAGAGATATTGTGCATCGGGTCTGAGGGATCCAGGGGGCCTTGGGTTTGAATTCAGAATGAAAAGCCTTAGGATCTGCTACATTCATAACCTGGGCTGTGATTATGGTTTGGTTTGAGGCACAGGATGTGCAACAGCTCTGTGGTTGGCTTCGTGCACCCGTGCCACAAGGATGAGAGGACAAGGAAGTGTGGTCCAAGACCACAGCGTGAGAAGAGGAAGGATTTCCTTCAGTTTATCTCTCAAAAGCGGATGCTACATTTTGGATGGCACCGGCACGGTTCGGCAGCGAGGACACCAAGTTCGGGCTGCGGGATCATTCCAGCAGGCCCTGATGTGTGACATCCATAGATATGCTTCCACTGGTGTTTCTGTAGACAGAGAAGCTCTTGGAAGAACTGGTTTCAGTGGGACATTCCCGTGGCACTACAAAGCACAAGCGCACTCACACTCTGCTCTTCTGGAAACACTCCAAAATAACAGAGAGTAGAATGCAGAGCTGAGAACCTTTAGAAGCTCCATTTCCACCAGAGGAAGTGTCCTGTGCTCTTTCAGATTTGTGAGATAAGCGTAATCAAAATGAGGTTATCCTAATCGAAATAGTATGGGGGGTTCATCACAACAAAGGCAACACCAGCAATTGGAGATAGACCAGACAACACACACAGGAACAGGACATGGCATCAATGTCTAGGAAAATTTGTCCTCACAGAAATCCCATGCAATTGTGTAGAGCCAAGTGTCTAAAGTTTTCACTTAACCAAGCCCTAGAAGTCTACATTAGATACCTGAAACTACCTGACCAGTAGAGATGAAGAAATACAGTAAAAGGAAAAGGAAGTACCATTTTCAGTTCCAAAGAGATTGAAGGCCCTAAAGATAAGCTTTCAGACAACTAGACTGCAAAACGCTCTCCAGAGCAAGTATTGAAAATGGAGGTGAGGGAAACACTGAAGAACAACAGTGTCTCAGAATCACAAAAGGCAGAATACCAGAAAAGGGGAAGAGAAAGCCTAAAGACGAGCCAAATAATATCAGAAAACTCAGTGGATGAGAAAATATCAGGGCTAACATTCCGTCCTAAGCAGACGAGATATTGCAGAGGGACGCGTGAATGACTTTGAAGACAGGGGAACAGAAATCCCTCGGTCAGAAGCACACATAGGAAAGCAAGTGCAAACCAATGAAAACATTGCTGTTGAATCCTGGTTGAAGACAAGGCATGAAAGACTAAAATTCGAAAGAGTCCCAGATGGAAAAGCAAGAGATAAAGAAACAAACAATGTTTGAAAAGTTATGTGTAGAAAAATCAGACTGAAACTTGCTGAAAGCCAAGATAGAATCATCTAGGCGAATTCAGGAAGTACACAGCGTCCAAAAGAGGTGGAATCCCAATAGACTTAGCAGCAGCTGTATGATCCAAATCAACAAAGTTCATGAGCATCCCAGTGATTTAAAATGCGCCTGGAGGAAAGCAACATAGTCACAAGAGAACCTCCAGAGGGGTTTCAGCTGCTATCTCAGCAGCAATATTGCAGGACAGGGAGGAGTGCCAGGACATAGACCATAGCTTGAATGGCAAAATGCTGCCATCTAGGGTAGCCTATGCCACATGACCACCATTTCTAATAACAGCAGAGCTAGAGAATGCCACAGACCTGCAAATCTTAAAAGAATTCAGCAGTTCGAAACTTATCCTAAAAGAAAGGTTGAGGATTCTCCCCTGAAGGGATAAGCAGCAAGATGAAATGGAAAGAAGAAAACCCTTATTGGAAATGCAAGAAGAGCATGAGTGGAAAAGAAGAAACAAGAAGAAGGCAAGGAGGACATCAAAACCCTAAAGATGGGAGAGGGAAGCAGGAAATCATAGGGGATTGGAAGCACTCTCTTAAGGGAGTCAGCTTATATGACTCTCTGTTGGAAGCAAACGGAGAGATGCATGGCCTGACGTGTTTGCAAAGCAAACGAGAAGCAGACCAAGAAAGAATCAAACAAACAAACAACACAAAAAGGGTAGGGTAACATGAATATTCAAAAGAAATTACTCAAGGTGATGTCAAGGATCATTCAGTACGCATCGACCCAGTATCGCGGCTTGAATGTACTCAGCACACCTGTATTCGGAAATCAGAGGCGTGCATTTATATTCGTAAATATTGATTCATATGAGCATATCGTGACCTAAACCAAATGCCGATTTGGAATCCAATGGATTCCTAGTCCGTGATATAGACTTGCAAGTCTTCCAACAGGATGAATGAATGCCATATTCTACACTACGTCGAGAAGAAATGGCACAAGCCTATAACAAGGAAAAGTAGCTCCGCAAAAGTGTACTAAGATCAAAAGAGACAGGCAGTAAAGTGCACATTGGGGATTGTATCATTCCTAGGAATTTCAGCCCCCTTGAAACAAATGGATAGATGTCCCGTGAATGCGGGTGTTTCAGCAGAAATCAACCGACGGCTATGTATTGCGGGTGTGCCCATATTACAGGAACAATAGTTTCCCTTAGTGGGTCTCTGTGTACTGTGAACTGTTAGAAAGTTTAAAGACGTGTGAAACATTCAACTGAAAATGGACACACTTCCCTCCGTTGCTACAGTGCATACAGATCTGAACAAAAGGAAAGAGGGAAGAACAAAGGCCCATGGGACGCTAGTGGGTAGAATCACATTTACCTTAGGAACCTCTCGTCGGATGCAGCCCCTCCCCCAACACTGACAAGATGCAGCAGCCATTGGGGATGGCAGTTAGCGGTTGGATTCCAGGTGGAATGTTGGTGTGTACCGCGAGGCTTGTTGTGGCTGGTGGATCCTAGGTAACCGGGCAGAGTTCTGTGGGTGGATCAGTGCGATGGAGGGGCTGCCGCCCTCTGTGGAGCTTGGCTTAGGTCTTTGGTCCGGGAAGCTGTGTCAGTTCGAGATACTGCTGCTGCCCAAAGACCTGAGTTCACGGGTCAGTTTCCAGAACCTGAAAGGGCAGACAGTGGAAGATCTGCCTGTCTTCAGCTTACTGGAGAGGCTCCGAGGTCCTTTCAGACTTGCCCAGTCCTGTTGAAGTCGACTTTATGGGAGACACGAAGAGAAGCTGGCCGAAAACATGGCTGCACGGATTGAGGAGAGATGCGAACACATTGATGAGAGATGTTCTGCTACAATAGAGAATACTGGCCTGGAGACAGCTGTAGAGGATAGCAGGCTCGAAAGGCATTCATGAGACACATTGAACCTCGCTGATACTAGCAGAAACATACGGAGGGCCACCGTGGACTGGAGGAAGTTCCTCAATTCTCTGCTCCAAGAACGGGTCCAAGATCCCTGACGTCTAAAGAGAAGAGATGGCAGAGATGATAAAAACGCTCATGTTCTTGAAAGAGGTCAGATAATCCACACGACCCAAGGGGCAATTCCAAGCCATTCAGATCAAAGTGCACCAAGCCCAGGTATGCCTTTTCCCAGGTTTGGGCCTAGCTATCAAGCACTTGCTCTTCCCTCCCCTCCACTCAGGCATCCATTTTGAGGGATCAGTACCTGAGCTGCAATGAAGCCAGTAAGAGAAGAGCAAGCCCCTCCTAGAATCAGAGTTCCTCTAGCTTCATCCTCTGTGAACAACAGGGAACCCCATAAAGGTCAAATACTCTCGTATGAAATAGATAGGAATTGAATACTTAGCTCCCACAAAGAAACGATGGCCTTCCGCTAGATTCAGCAAATGCTGGGTTTATGTCTTCTCTGGGGTGAAGGGAGTGTGGTAAGTGAGTGGATTCTTTGCCTGAATTTGAATATTTATTTATCCTCAGTTTTTCAAAACAGTATTTTTAACTATTATAATTCTCTTATTGAAATGAAGTGTAATTGTTGGCATAGATATGTAGTGACAAATTTTTTGTGGACCATTTTTCCCTTCAGGCATGTACCGGGTGCAAATATGTGGTTGCCATATTTGTCAGGTTTAATTGTGTTTCTCAACATAATTGGATGATTAAACATTCTCATCTTTCATAGAAGAGTACATGATTCTCAATAGCCTAGCAAAACTTTTGCAGTGTTCTCGTATCTTTAATGTCTCTAAGTGCTATTGAAACCAAGCCTATATAAAAATACATTGTTTGGATTTCTTTGTGCTTTCCTAAATAGTAATGTTGCCCCTTGAATCGCCAACATTGACCAGTATGTGCCATTATTAGGAAAGGGCACCACATGAACAATGGAAACCCATGGTTGTGGTTGTTAATGATTCTAAGAATTATTTCATTGTTTTTCTTAGTGTTGGAAGCACCAAGAGAAAAGTGTTGACCTGCCTCCTTCATGAATTTTGGCTGCTAACTAGTATTTTCTGTGTATTTTTCTTATTTGGGTATTTCAAGCTGATACCTAAATATGGCAACTCTGTCTTGTAGTTAGATTTAGTATATTTCTAAAACTATCTTTATTTTGATACACTTCCCATAGTATGTAATTCAATTCTGTTAACTATTTGAAAGTCTGCAATGTAGGTATGTACACATTGTCAGACTTGGAATCTTCGAACACATCCTTCCACAATTGATATAGAGAAAAATAGCTAAACAAGGATCAAGTGTCTGTGAGTTATGTCTAAATTGTGTTAATTTATCCATGCCAAACTGGCAGAGTACCAGTGCAAACTTCGCTCACTCTCTCCCATGTATACAGCAAGATAAACATCCACTCTCCCGGCCCTTGGCTCAGGATCCCTGCTGAATAATGGCCAAACATCTCTTACTTCAAAAGTCAGAAAGAATTCTCACATAACCTGGAAAGAGTAGAAGGCAAGTAGAGAATGGAAATCAGTGCAGGACCTGACCTTTGGTGAAGGAGCAGTAAAGGGGAAACTGTGTTTTACTGGGATGCACACTCTAAAGTGGACAGGTCATTTAAGATGGAAGACGATGCGCTGAGGGTTAAAAGAGTGCATAGTGGACGTTTGATTGACATAACTGAAAGCAATAATCACAAAATTTCTCTGCAATTGATTCCCAGACCAAGACTGCATCTGCCAGTTTTGAGCTAGGAGTGCCTGTGGAATCTGTGTGTTAGGGGTGTGGCTGATGTCACAAATTTATTCCCAGGGGTTTGGAGATTGTTTTGGGCTGTGGTTGGTACTATCTAGAGAACAGATCTGCCTGGGTCCTCTCTTAATATTAAATCTGCTGGCATATGTGTTGTGGATTAGCTTAGTAACCCAGGGCCTTAGTCACAGCATTTTCACATCCACATTATAATTGCTCATTTTCTCCATAAAGGAGAAATGGTCTCAATCAGAGCCATCTTTATCTGGTTTCTAGAATCCAGGGCAATTTAGTGTTGAAATAAGATTCTATAGCCAAAAGATCTGCAACTTTCATAGGCAGGATTGAAATTTCTTATTGTCCAGTGCAGAGGTTTTTGAAATGCTCCATGCTTGCCTTTGAGTTCCCATGCCTTATTGACAAGAGTTCTTGGAGCAGAGATCTGAGGAAAAATAGGAGAATTTGAAGCTTTTCCATCAACCTTGCCTACCACATGCTAATGCAACTATAGTTGTGGTGCTGACCCAGTACTACACTTAGGACCCAATTGTGGCACTGCAGGATTGTTTCAGCAGTTTCTAATGTGTGACATCATTAAATTTGTTTCCACTTTTGTCTTTGTTTGCAGAGAACCTGAGGGAACCCATTATAAAATTTTGACTTTTCCGTGGCAACAGTGAGGACGAATGCACTTTCATGAGTGTGTATTGGAACAATTCCCTCTCCACATATCCAGCCTGCAGCCCAGAAACCATTTGGAAACCTCTATTCCAGCAAAAATTAGTAGTCCCAGCACTGTCAGAGCTATGATAAACATTTAACCAAAATGACACTCTGCTAACTTTACTAGAATAGGTTATATTCACCACAACAAAAACCGCAGTAGCAATCATAGATATAACAGGCAACAGACACAGAAGGAATGCATGGCATCATTACATACCAAAAACAATCCTCACAGCATTAAAACTAAATGTGCACAGAAATGATTTCACTTACAAAAGCCGTTCAACTCTATAATAGATAACTGATAATCCTTAACCCATAGCGATAGAGAGATATAATAAAGTTAAAAGAACTATTCCAAATTTTCAAAAGACAGGAGTCTCCTGAAAGAACATCCAATGTATTAGACCCCCAAAATTTACTAGAACATGACTTGAAAACGGAGGACATAAAACACTGAAGGAAATCTTGAGTCTATGAATACAAATGCAGGCTAGTATAAATGGAAAGAGAAACACTTTAGATGAGCCAAATACAATCAGAAAACTCAATGGTGAGAATAGCTAAGCTAAAGACAGTCCAAATCGGACTAGATAATGCACAGGAACAAATAAATGACTTAGAAAACAGGATAATCACAATCACTCAGTCAGAACACGACATAGAAAAGCTAGTGAAAAGCAATGCAAGCAATGCAACTGAAACCTGGGATAAGAGAAAACATACCAGTGTATGACTCATAGGGATCCCACATGGAAAAGAATAAAGACAAATGATTTGAAAAGGTATTTGAAGAAATCAGACTGAAATTTTCTTAAACCAAAGATAGAACCGGCTATCTCAACACAGCAAGCACAGAGCGTCCAAGCATAATGAACCCCAGTAGGCCTAGAACAATATGTATTCTAATTTAAATGGCCAAAATTGATAATAAGGAAATGATTCTAAATGCACCAAAATAGAAACAAGTGCATTGCAAGAGAACTTTTTAATGTCTTCAGCTGATTTCTCAACAGATAGATTGGTATTTTTTTCTTCCCTCTTTCCTTTTGTGTTGATCTCTATTCCAAGAACTGATGAAAGGCAGATTCCTTCAGTCTAAACAAGATGAATGGGCAGAGATTCTAAAAGTGTTCAAGTTCTTGGAAGAGGTCATCAGAATCAACACATCTCAAGGGTCTTTTTCAGAGAATACAAGAGACCATGCACCAAGCCCTGTTTATCCTTTTCCCAGGAGTGGGCCAATGTATTAAGACTTGCTGTTCCTTCACACTCAACCAGCCATGCAGGTATAACCTCAGTCTGCTACTGCAGGAGAATTAGAGCCAGGTCCAATTTTACCAATACTGTAGGGAGAACCTGAGCCTGCTACTGCAGGAGAGACAGCACTGTGTCCCATTTCACCAATCTTTCAAGGAGACCCTAAGCCTACTCCTGCTGGAGACTCAGAGCCGAATCACATTCCACCAGCTGTGTAGGAAGACCATCATGCCTTCACTTGCAATGGATCCAGGAATGTGTCCAATTACACTAGCCTTGTAGGGAGACCTTGAGCCTGTTCCTGCAGGAGAAACAGATCTCTGTCGTATTCCACCATCCCTCCAGGAAGATGCAGGGCCTCCTCCTGCAGGAGACTCAGGAATTGGTCCAATTTCACCAGTCCTGCAGGAAGACTCTGAGCCAATTCCTGCAGGAGACCCAGGACTGGGTCCCATTCCATCAATCATGCACTAAGACCTTGAAGTGGGTCCAATTCCACTAGCCTTGCTGGGTGACCCACAAGCCTGATCCTGCAGGAAAATTAGAGATATGTCATATTCCAGAAGCCCTGCAGGAAGACTGAAATCCTGCTTCTGCAGGAGACCCAGGAATAGGTCCAAATACGCCAGCCTTGCTGGGAGAGCACAAACCTGATCCTGCAGGTGATACACAGTGTGGTACAATTCCAACAGCCCTGCAGGGATATCCTGAGGCCACTTCGGCAGGAAACACATGACTAGGTCACATTCCAATACCCCAGAAGGGAGACCGTGAGCCTGCTACTCCAGGAAACCCAGAACTTCGTCCCATTCCACCAAACCTGCAGTCAAACACTAAGACTGCATCTGCAGAAAACACAGTGCGGGTCACATAACACCAGCCCTGTAGTGAGACTACAAACCTGCTCCTGGGGGAGACCAAGCCATTCACAGAGAATATGAGCCAGCTCCTGCAGAAGAACAAGAGTTGTGTGACATTCTACCAGCTCTGCAGGTAATCCATAGGCTTGCTCCTGCAGGAGACAGACATCCCAGTCCAATTCCATCAGCCTCTCCAGGGAGAACCCCAGCCTCCTCCTGCAGGAGAGCCAGAACTAGATCCCATTCCACCAACCCTGCATGGAAACACTGAGCTTGCTCCTGCAGCATACCCACAGCCAAGTCATATTCAACAAACCCTCCAGGGAGACACTGAGCCTGCAATTGTAAGAGACCCAGGACTGGGACCAATTCCAACAGCTCTCCAGGGAATCCCTCACCTGCTCCCATAGGAGACTAAGAGCCATCAGTTCTGGTGGGGTCCCTGAGCCTGCATCTGCAAAAGAACCACAGGGTGGAGTCACATTCCACCAGCCCTGCAAAGAGAACAGAACCTGCTACTGCAGGAGACACAGGACTATGTCCCATCCCACCAACCTTGCAGGGATACCCTGAGCCTTGGACCAAGGAATGGGACAAATTCTGCTAACCTTCTAGGGAGACCATGAGCTTCTCCTGCAAGAGAACCAGAGATGGGTCATATTACAGTATTCTTCCAGGAAGAACCAAGGCCTGCTCCTGCAGGAGATGCAAGAACAGGCCCAATTCCACCAGCCTGAAGGCAGAGTCCAAATCTGTTCTGGCAGGTGACCTAGAGAAGGGGCCCATTCCACCAGCCCTGCAGGGAGACTCTGAGCCTACTACTACAGGAGACCCAGGAATGGGTCCCACTAAACCAACCCTGAAGGGAGACACAGAATCTACACTTGCAGGAACCACAGAGCCAGGACACATTTCATCAGCCCTGTAGTGACCCCTGAGCTGGGTCCAATTACACTATCCTTGCAAGGAGACTCTGTGCCTACTCCTGAAGCAGAACCAGTGATGGGTCATGTTCCAACAGCCCTGCAGGAAGACCTGGAGCTGCTTCTGCAGAAGACTCAGGACAGGGTCTGATTCCACCATCCCAGCAGTGAGAAAACTAGCCTGCTCCTGCAAGTGACCAAGGTCTGAGTCATATTCAACTAGCCATGCAGGAAGGACATAAGCCTGCTGTTGCAGGAAACTCAGAACCATGTGCCATTCCAGCAACACTGCAAGGAGACTCTGAGCCTGCCCCTGCAGGAAACAGAAACCCAGTCACATTCCACAAGCCCTACAGGGATACCAAAGCCTGTACATGCAGGAGACCCAGGCCTGGGACCAATTCTACCAACCCTGTGGAAAGACCCTGAATCAGCTCTAGCATTAGACTAAGAGCCATGTCACATTCCACCAGCCCTACAGGTAATTTATCAGCCTGCAACCTACACCTTCAAAAGACCCAAGAATTGGACCAATTCCAATGGCACTGCAGGGAGACCATGAGCCATGTCCAATTCCACTAGCCCTTCAGGAAGGCCCCAAGCCTACTCCTGCAGGAGAACCTGAGATTGGTCATGTTGCAACATGAGCCTGCTCCTCCAGGAGACCCAGGACTATGTCCCATCCACCAGCCCTGCAGGGAAACCCTGAGACTGTCCCTTCAGGAGAACCACAACTGGGTCACATTTCACTAGCAATGCAGGGAGACTTAGAGCCTACACCTTCAAGACACCCAAGAATTGGAACAATTCCAGCAGCACTGCAGGGACACCATTAGCCAGGTCCAATTCCACTAGCCCTGCATGTAGACCCTGAGCATGCTCCTGTAAGAGACCCAGCAATGGGTCTCATTCCACAAGTCTTGCAGGGAGAAATTCTGCCTGTTTCTGCAAGAGACCAACAGCTGAGTCACATTTCACCAGCCCTGAAGGGAGACCCCAGTCCTGCACCTGCAAAGGACCTAAGACTGGAACAAAATCGACTAGCCCTGTAGGGGGACCCTGAGCCTGCTTCTGAAAGAGAATCAGAGATGGGTCATATTCCAACAACCCAGCAGGGACAGTCCAAGCCTGCTCCTGCAGGAGTTATAGAGCAGGGTGAAATTGCAAAACCTTGCAGGGACACCCTGAATCTGCTGCTGCAGGAGAAAAATGATGGGGTCTCATTCCACAAGCATTACAAGGATACCCTGAGCCTGGTCTTGCATGAGATCCTGAGCTGGCCCCTTCAGGAGACCCAGGACTGTGTCCCATTCTAACAACCCTGATGGGGAACCCGAGCCTGCACCTGCAAAACACACAGGACCGTGTCACATCCCACCAGCTTTGCAGACTGTAAGACTAGCCCTACAGGAGACCTAGAACCAGGTTACATTACCAGTCCTGCAGGGAGACCCTGAGCCTGATTTTGTAGCTCCCCCTGCACCTACACACATACTTCTATGAGACCCAGAGCCAATTCAGGCATCACCACCCCTACGGGCTGAGATGTCTCTGCAACCACCAACACTGTCATCTAATTCTAAGAATCAACCCACTCTCAGACCCGAACTTTACTTCCCTTCTCCTGGCATCATTTTTGTTTCTTTTTTCTGTCATTTCCTTGTTTTCTTTCATGTCATTTAGAGTACCATCTATTTTTATGTTTTAAGTTTACCATAATAAAATTTAGATGTTTTTCCATTTTAAATTGTGCAATTCAGGAGCATTAAGTGCATTCACAATGCTGTGTAACCATCGTCACTGTCTAGTTTCAGACTGTTTCTTTCCTCAAAATAAAACCCCGTATCCAAAGCACACATTCTCTTTTCTCCCTCCCCCAACCCCTGACAAGCCCTAATCCTCTTTCTCTCTGTGTGTCTTTCCCTACACTGGATGTTCCCTATCAATGAAATCATACAAAAGATGGCTGTTTGTGTCTGCTCTCATATTTTAACAAGGGATTGGTGTTTTTTTTTTTACTTGAAGTAGCATTTTGGTTATTTCAAAGGGAAATCCAGGTGGATTAAATATGAGATATACAAAATGAATATTTTTAGAAACTATGTGCATAATCTCGAGATAGGCACTGCTATTCTATGTGTGAAACCAGAGCCAGGAGGGAGATGCTTAGCTCTTCCTGTGGCAAAACATAACCTAACAAAATAAAAAAAAATAATAATCAAAATCCATGAAAGACAAACCACAACATGGAAATATCATTTTTCATAACCTAAAGTCAGAGAAAGGTTTCACATCCCTGTGGTCCAAAAATATCTTGAAACACTGTGTTCTAAACAGAAACAGAACAAACACATGCAATTCCAACAAGAGGCAATGCAGGTGGCCAGTGTATATTAGAGATGCTCGACCTCTCAAGTGAGAATGCAAGATGTTCACACTTCGGAGACAGCATTGGTCAACATCACACTGGCAGGCCTTTAGCCTGGTGACAACCAGCTCTAGTGACAACATGAGGAGACAGAGGCCACAGTAGATCCCCTGGAGGGAAGAGTGAGCAGACTCTCCTCTCTGGGAGAACAGTATGCAGGATGCATCACAGTTCCACAAGTGCACCACTTTTCGAGCAGTGCTAATGCTTACCGTTGATCATACTAAAATTCTTGCACAATTGTTCAAAGATGTCTTTTCAAGGATGTTCATCACAGTCCTGCTTAAACTACTAGGGAAATGGAAGCAACACTAATGTTCATGGAGAGGGGGTGGGATTCATCAGTTCTGGTTCAGATGGAGGAATGATTGTTGTGCAGCTGGAAAAATGAGTGCTAGGTCTTTACCTGATGTCAAGGAAGCCCTCAGTTTGGATGCCTGTTAATCCATCATCTACATCCAAGATGCCATCTCTATGACCACATAGGTGTCAAATCATCATAGATGTAAATGAATCTTGTGGTGTGTGAGAGACAGAGGCAGAGAGAATGAGAGAGATAGAGACTGAGAGATGTTCACCAAACCATTAATGACGGTCACTTCTGGGAGTGGGATTTGCAAATCTCTGCACTTTTCCTTTAGGCAACATTTCAAGCGTTTATAATGTATCTATATTGCTTTACTAATTCTAAGGTATTAAAAGCATATGTTACTTGAGATTCATTCATATTTCATCTATAGAATAAAGTTTATTATTTTTATTTTAAAATATTTGTTACAAGTACAATCAGCATTTATGAGAGTAAAATGATAAATTCTAAAGAATTAAGAATCAGATAAAGAACAAAACTTTTTGGTGACTCAGACACAGGCCAGCTATTTGGCAGTAAATGGCAGGGTGGGACAGGTTTCTCCAGAAGGTTGTGTATGTTCTGAATCAGCATCCAATAGAGGCAAGGAAAAATTACAAGACATGTACGCTGAAAACTACAACAGCTTGTTAAGAGTAATTAAGAAAGACCTAGCCCTATTTTAAAATTTGAAGGAGCCAAAATGGCAGAGTAGACAGACTCACAGCTTGACCTCTCCCACAAATACGCAAAGAATTACATCTACAAAAACATTGAATTGCACAGAAACCTCCTGAACTCTGGTAGAGTGTCTTTTATTTTGAAATACAGGAAGATTCTCACAAAATATGGTAAGGAATAAAAAGAGAAAAGAAAAATTCAGTGCAGAACTGATCCTGCAGGGAAAGAGTAGCATAGGAAGAAAGGCACACTCACACTGGGACACAACCTCTCTAGCTGGGAGATCAGCTAGGAAAGAAGCAGAGCTTCCAAGGTTTGGAGGAGACAGTGGCAACTGCATGGCAGGCAGAACTGGAGAAAACTGACACAGAGGGTCCCTGTGATGACCAGCCCTAGACATGAGCTAGAAGGGATGAGCCAGAACTGGCTACTGGAGTCAGTGAAGAGCCCAGGCAGAGGGCTGGGTCACACTGCAGACAGGCAGACTCAGGAAACTAGAGGGCAGTGTGAGCTCTGGCTGTGTGTGTGTGTGTGGAACAGAACAGACTGAAACTCTCATAAAAAAGCACCGATGTTGGTATAATGGGGGAGGAATGAAACACAGCTGTGCCAAAGTCACTTTCTCCACTTGGCTCCATTGTTGGTGTGTTCTCATGAGAAGAGAAATGGGGCTTGGTGATAGGCAACACTTCTGCACAAAGGCAGAGCTGAATGTTGACTCCATACCCTGTGCCATTGCAACTTCACAGGCAGGAATGAGATTTGTTTACAGCCCCAGGCAGAGAGGGTGGATTTGCTGTATCTGGTCACTTTGTGGATCCACACCTCTGAGACTTACAGGCAGTGAGTGGAGTTCTGACTCAAGAAGGGTGGCCAGTGAGGGTATTTACAACAGGGTGGTGTATGGTTCCATATGTGGGTGCGGGATTAGGGTTTGAGCTGAACCTGTAGTGGACCACAAATTCATGTGTGTGACTGCACACTTGCTAAGGCAGGTCCAAGGGACTGACACTGCTGGATCTGCACTGATGTTTCCTGGGGCTCAGAACCTGAGGGGCACCAGAGTAGGTGGCTGACATTCCCATAGCTAAGGCAGGGATAAAGCCAACATCAACAAATAGTACTTTGTAAGTCTGCATAACAAGTGACAGGCAACACCACAGAGAGAACTCCCCAGTGAACATCTTCTGCCTATTCTTCTTCACAACTGAATTGCTCCAACCCTGCCTACTACATATCACAGCTCAGAAACGGGTCTAAAAGAAATACATAGAGCCAGAGAAATATAAGTAAAATAAAGAAGCCGAGGAACCACTTTCAATTAAAAGAACAAGAGAAATCCCCTGAAAGAACAATCAGTAAAATAGACTTTGATAGTCTACTAGACTTCAAAAAGGAAATGATCAACTCACTGAAAGAAATAAAAGAGACTATCAATAGAGACAGAAAACTTTAAAAAGAAAATTTAAACTATAAAGAAGAGCTAGTTAAAAATAGAAAATTCAACTACAGGCAATCAAAAGAAGACTAGATAATGCAGAGGAATGAATAAATGGCTTAGGAGACAAGATAAAAGAAATAACCCAAAAAGAACAGCAGACAGAAAAGTCAATAAAAACCAATTAAAGCAAGATAATATAAAGTGTGCCAGCCTATGCATAATGGTGAGTCCCAGAAGGAGAAGAAAGTGAAAGGGGGATTGAAAAGTTAGTTAAAGAAATCATGACTGAAAACTTTCCAAACCTTAAGAAGGAAAGAATTATCTAACTACAGGAGGCACACAGGGTCCCAAACAAGGAGAAACCAAACAGACCTACACCAAGACATATTATAGTTAAAATGGTTAAAGTAAAATAAAATATTCTAAAGGCAGTGAGAGAAAAACAAAGTGTTTGTTACAAGGGAGTCCCATAAGCATTCAGCAGATTTCACTACCTAAAATCTTCTGGCCAGAAGGGAGTGGCAAGATGTATTCAAAGTCCTGAATAAGAAAAAGGCTGCAAACTAGGATATTCTATCTAGAAAGACTATCCTTTAGAACAGAAAGAGAGAAAGATTTTCATAGACAAGCAAAAACTAAAAGAATTCAGCAGTACTAAATCTATGCTAAAAAACAATTTGAAAGTTCTAATCTAAATAAAAAATAAACAGGAAGCTATAGAAATTAAGAAACCATAATTGGAAATGCGATAAATACAGTGAGTTGCAAGGGAAAACATGAGGATATAAATAAGTCAGTAAGTCAATAAAGAAAACAAGAAGGCAAACAAGAAAGAGAGAATAGCAAAATCATGAAAGGTGGAAGAGGAGAGCAAGAGAATATATATTTTTTTCTCTTTTTTTTCTTTTTTCTCTTTGTCTTCTTTCTTTTTAGGATGCACTTGAGCCCACATGACTATCAACTAAAACCAAACAGATGAAGTAAGGGGTTACCATACTTGAATGACAAGATAACCACAAATCAGAAGTATATAATAGAGTCATAAAACCCAAAAAGAAACCAAGCTAATAGAAAAGGAATTTATCAAACCACAAAAATAAAAATAATTAAAAGAAAGAAACAAATAATTACCAAAATCAACTGGAAAACAAATTTCAAAATAGCAATAAACCCACATCTATAAAATAGCTACTATAAATGTCAATGGACTAAATGTTCCAATCAAAAGAAAAAGAGTGAAGGAGGAGGAAAGATGGTGGAGTAAAAAAGATGCTCAGAGCTCACCCTCTCCCACAAATTCACCAAGAGTGACATCAACAGACACACCCACCACCCAGAACACCTGCTGAACTTTGACAGAATATTGGCTTCTTCAAAAGATAAAATTTTCCACAAATCTGGTGGGAGAACAGGAGAAAAGGAGAAAAAGGAAAATAGTTCTGGACCATTCCAATGGGGAGGGAGCTGCAAAGGAGGAATAGCATTAATACACTGGGTCTCTCCAACTCCAATGGCCAGTTCAGCAGGATGGAGATGGAACCTCAGAGGCTCAGATCTGTATAGAATAGACTTTGACTGACAGAACTAAGTTAATGGGGCACAAAGGGTCCCAACGATCCCCAGCCCTAGATGCGAACCAGCAGGTGTGGGATGGGACAGCCTGCCTGAGTTGAGCAGAGGACTCGGGCTGACTCTACAGAGGAAACCTTGGGGGACTGCAATGTTCTGTGTGCCATGGCTGGGAGAGTATACAGAACAGACTGGGTCCCCCATAAAATAAAAAAAAAAGGCAGAAAACACTGCTGGTGTGCCCTGGGGGGAAGGGTAGCCATAGCCTTTGTGTCCGCAGACCCACAGTGCCATTATTGGAGACTTCTTGGGAGAAGAGAGTCAAGGCTCAGCCATAGCCACTATATTTTCTGGTGCATGGTTCCCAGATAGAGGAGGGGTCAAAACCCAAATCCCTACCTAGGGGCTCCACAACCTCATAGGTGGGAATGAGATTTGTTTACAGTCCCAAGAAGAAGGGACCATTACACACCGATGCCTCTCTGAGTTGGCTCTTCTAAGACAAATGCACAAGAAGCAGTGTTCTGGAACAGAGCAGGGGTGAGGGCTAGTGCAGCTGTTTCCTCTGAGTCCACCTACAAAGCATGGACCTAATGCGGCAGGGGAGCTACCTGCCAACTACCTTGCACAAGTGTGGTCCTGGGACCAGGCATCTGGTGGGGGGTGCAGACCACCCATTTACAGATGCTGGGACACAGACCAGGGGCACGACTAGACGGCCTCTGGAACCAGCAAGTGGAGTTTTCACAGCAGGATATGGGCAGGAGTGTGACAACCACAGGAAAAAAAGGAGCTCCTGCTCAATAGCCAGGGCAGATTCAGGCCACCAGAACACCAGCCACACCACCAACAAAGGGGATAACAGGCAAAAGGCGTGGAAGGAAGACTTGGCAACCACCCATAGTTAAAAATAACCTTATGACAAAATTATTAAGAGTGTATATTCTTGCAGAAAGGCCAAGATAGTGGAGTAGAAGGATGCTTGTATCTTATCCTCTCCAATAAATTCACCAAGACTGACATTCACAGACACACCCATCCACTCAGGACATCTGCTGAACTTTGATAAAACATTGCCATCTTCAAAAGACAAAATGTGCCACCAATCTGGTAGGAGAAAAGGAAAAAAGAAGGAAGAAAATGCAAAATGGCTTGGGTTGGTCCTTTGAAGAGGGAGCAACAAAGGAGGGATAGTGCTGGTTGACTGGGTCTCCCTCTTTCCAATGGAGAGGTCAGCAGGATGGACAGGGAACCTCTGAGGCCCAGATGTGTACAGAACCACCCTTGACTGACAGAATTAAGTTAAATGGGCACAAAGTGTGACAACAACCCCCAAACCTAGAAGTGAATCAGGGATGGGAAGGGACAGGCTGCTGGATCCAGGCAGACTCTGGATGACTGTACATAGGTAACCCTGGGGGACTGCAGTGTGCTGTGGACATCTGCTTGGATTGTATACAGGTCAGAACAGCCTGGGCCTCCCATAAAATAAGAAAAAAAATAAAGCAAAGCAATATTGCTGGCTTGCCTGGGGGAAGGGGTGTTTCGTCCTTTGTTTCTGCTGACTCATGGCAACATAACTGGTGATTTCTCAGAATAAGAGAGATGAGGCTCAGCCACAGCCATCATACCCACCCAGGCAGACATGGGGTTGAAACCTGAATATGTACCTGGCAGTTCTGCAACCTCATAGGTGAGACTGAGACTTGTTTACATCCCCAGACATATAGGAAGTTTCTGTCCTGGTGCCTCTATGAACTCACACCTCTAAGACAAATGAACAAGGAGCAAAGTTCTGGCAAAGAGCAGGGACTAGGGCTGGTGTGGCCATTTGCCTCAAGCCCACCCACAGAGTGTGGAACAGATGTGGAGTGGGGAGTTGCACTGAATATGGGAGCAACCAACCCAACTATTGTGGAGGACTGCTGCACCTGGACACGGCATTGGGAAGGGGCACAACCTGCCCACCTACCATGCAGGAGTGCAGCACCAAGATGCAGCACTGGGAGGAGATGTGACATGTCTACCTACAGGCACTGGGAGCAGCACAGACCAAGAGTGTGACCAGAGGGTCTCTGGAAACAACGAGCTGAGTTCATGAAGCAAGGCAAGGGCAGGAGCTGTGACAACCACAAAACAAAGAGGAGTCCCCATTCAATAGCCAGGGTAGGCTCTGGTTAACAGGTTAATGGCCACATCATTAACCAAAGGGATAACAGACAAAAGGCACAGAAGTAAGACTTGGTAACCACACATATTTAAGAAGGACCTCTTGATAAAATTACTAAGGGCACACAATCTCCACGGGAACATACTCTTTTCTTTTTCTGTTCCATTTTCTTTTACTTTTTAAATGTTACTTCTTAAATAATTTTTATATTTCTATTTTTAATCCCTTTTAAAATTTTCTTTTAAAATACTTTTATTATTATCTTTCAATTGGTCTAATTTCATTTTTATCCTTGTTTTTTTTCTTCTGTTGTGATTATACTCTGTTGTCAAATATTTTTTCTTCCTTTAATATTTTAAAAATTCATCCCAACTCAATTGTTATCTTGTTTCAATATGTTCTTCTGTTATTGATTATACTGCTTTTAAAACTAATTTCTTTGTGCTTAGTTTTATTTCTGCATCCATTTTATATAAATAAGTAAACTCTTAAAAGACCACAGTAGATAATTGATACTCCATAAGCCATAGTGCCAGAGAGATATAAGCAAGATAAAAAAGCAGAGCAACCTGTCTCAATTAAAAGAACAAGATAAACCCCCTGAAAGAACAATCAATGAAATAGACATTGATAGTCTACTAGATGATTTCAAAAAAGGAGTGATCAAAGTACTGAAGAAACTAAAAGAGATTGTGTATAGAGACAGAGAATATGTCAAATAACGAAATTGAAACTCTAAAGAGGAGCCAGTGAAAATTGGAAAACTCATTTGCTGAGATGAGAGTTGAGGTAAAGGATGTAAAATGTAGGCTGGATAATTGAGAGGAATGAATATGTGACTTAGAAGACAGGACAACAAAACAGCTGAGAGACAACAAATAAAAACCAATGAAAGCAATATAAGGGACCTATGGAATAACATAAAGCATGCCAACCTACTCATAATGGGGGTCTCAGAAGGAGAAGAAAGAACAAAGGAGATTGAAAAGATATTTGAAGGAATCATGACTGAAAACTTCCCAAACCTAAAGAAGGAATCAGATATCCAAGTACAGGAAACACAGAGTGTCCCAAACAAGGAGGACCCAAACAGACCCACACCAAGACATATTACAATCAGGATGACCAGGGTTGAGAATGGGAAATGATTCTAAAGGCAGCAAGAGAAAAACAAAGAATGAGATACAAGGAACCCCCATAAGACTTTCAGCTGATTTCTCTACAAAAACAGTAAAGGCCAGAAGGGAGATGCAAGGTATATTCAAAGTCCTGAATGAAAAAATGATGCAGCCTAGGATACTTTATCCAGCAAGGGTATCCTTTAGAATAGAAGGAGAGATAAAGAACTTCACAGACAAGCAAAAACTAAAAGAAGTTAGCAACACTAAACCTATGCTAAAGGAAATATTGAAAGACCTACTCTAAATAGAAAAGAAGCAGGATGCTACAAAAAGGAGAAAACCATAATTGGAAAGGTGATTGCTACAATGAATTACAACAGAATAAACATGAAATCATAAAAGAGGGCATCTAAATCATTAAGGGTGGGAGAGGCGAGCAAGAAAATATACAGGTTTCTCTCTCTCTCTCTTTCTCTCTGTCTCACTCTCTTTTTTGTTCTTGGTAGGATGGGTTTGAGCTTATATTACTATCTGTTTAAAAACAAACAGATATAGTAATGGGTTAATATATGTACAAAGTAGGTTAACCACAAGCCAAAAAGTTACAATAGAGTCACAAAACTAAAAAGACACCAAGATAATAAAAAGGAAAATTATCAAACCACAAAAAGAAAAAGTAAGGAACAAAGAGGAAATACAAATGAACTGCAAAACAAAGTTCAAAGTGTAATAAACACATTTCTATCAATAATTAATATAAATGTCAGTGGACAAAATGCTTTAATCAAAGGACATAGAGTGCAGAGTGGATAATAAAGCAAGTATCTACAATACGCTGTATAGAAGAGACCCACGTTAGGGAGAAGGACACACATAGATTGAAAGTGAGAGGATTGAAAAAGATATTCCACACAAATGGAAATGACCAGAAAGCAGGAATATCAACAGTGATTTCAAATAAAATAGACTTTAAAACAAAGATTATAAAGAAAGATTAAGAAGGATATTTTATAATGATTACAGGAGTCATAGATGAAGATATTTCACTCATTAACATATATGAACACAACATAGGAGCACCTAAATACATAACAGATAACAAGAAAATACTAACAGATAAAAAGGGAAAATTTGATCGGAACACAATCACAGTAGAAGAATTTAACAATCCATTAACATCACTGGACAGATATTCCATACATAAAATTAATAAGACAACATAGAAATTAAATGATACAATAGAACAATTTGTCTGGGTAATATTTTCAGAACATTATATTTCCCTAAAATAGAACATACATTCTTCTCAAGTGCACATACCACATTTTCTAGGATAGATCATATACTTTGTCACAAAAGAAGTATTAACAATTTGAAGAAGATAGAAAATATTTGAAGCAACTTTTTTCTGACCACAATACCATGAAACTAGAAATGAACTACAGAAAAATAAAGGAGAAATAAATGACAGTATGGAGGTTAAACAACATACTACTTTAAAAAAAAATGGGTGGATGATGAAATCAAAGAAGAAATAAAAAACACATTCAGACAAATGATGATGAAAACACAACCATACAGAACCTATGGGATCCAGAAAAGCAGTGCTTAGAGGGAAGTTTATAGCGAGAGAATCAGGTCTACCTCAAAAACGAGGAACAACTGCAATAAACAATCAAACTTACCACCTAAAAGATTTAGAAAAAGAAGAGCAAAAAATAACAAAAGTAAGCAGAAGGAAGGAAATAATAAAGATCAGGGAGGAAAAAAATAAAATAGAGATATAAGGAACATTTGAAAAAATCGAGCCAAGAGATGGTTTCTTGAAAGAGTAAACACAATTGACAAAATTATGTTCTATGCTGGAAATTGACACAACAATGCAAACTGACTATAACTCAATAAAATAAAAATTAAAAAAATAAATATATTAACAAAAGAAAAAAGAAAAGGTAGTTTCTACTCACCAGACTGGAGGAGGGGACTGCAACCCATGCGGGGTCACACCCCCATGGGAAAGCCTGGGGTCAGGATCGGAGGAGCAGGGTGCTGTGGACATGATCTGTCACAGGGTTTCTGCAGGAGGGGGAGTGTGAGGCATGTGAGCAGGCTGAGGACTGGGCCATTTGAGTAAGTTCATGGGCTCTGTGGTGGAGGGGCTCCCCCCAAGTTTCTGGACTTGACTCTGGGTGAGTTGGGCAGGTGGACAGTGGCTCAGTGTGAGTCCAAGTCCAGTGGAGGAGGTAGTGAGTTAGATCTAGAAGGACTCCTTCTGGGGTGGGAGGGCCCACAAGGGAGGCAGGAGGCCAAGTCCAGGTGACTGAGAACAGGGTGTGTCCTGCACAGGGCTGCAGGGCAGATGAAAGCATCCAGTCTACAGAAGGTGGAAACACGGTCCATACAAGGGCTCAGCTCAGATGTCACCTCCTCAGAGGAGCCTTCTCTGCCTGCACAGTCTACAGGGACAGCCTCCTCCAAGCACATCTCCCCAGCAGACACCTGCTCCATTTCCTGCATAGCATTCAGGACACGGGCCCCTGCTCCGTACCCAGCCATGGTTCCGCTGCCCTGAGGAAAAGCCCTCACAGGAGCCATAAAGCCCTACACGACCTGGGCCCCACCTCTCTGTCTCCTCTGGCACCACTGTCTCCACCTGGCCCTCTTCTCCTCCACTCCTGCACTCCTGACTTCCCCCAGCCTTATGTGCTCTCCAGAGCACAGGTCCCTCCTAACATGCTGTGTGTGCTCACTGTGTCTAATCCACTGCATGCCTCCCACCCAGGTCAGTAACCAGCACACAGTAGGGCTCAGTAAGTAGAGTATGAATGACTCTTACCATGACTGCTGGGAAGGCTTTTGTCTGTGGCCTACAGTGATCACACACCCGTCACACAATCTCTGAGGTCCTACTGTGTTGGGTGGGTTCCAGATACCGGGCACAGCAGGTAGTGAAGCAGTCAGGTCTCCATCCACATGCAGCAGACAGCCTGGTGGGGGACACAGAGAAAATTAAGTAAAATATATACAATGTCCGGAGGTGATATGTTCCATGGAGAAAAATAAGGTCAGGGAGGACATTTGAGCAGATTCCTGGAGGTGTTTAAGAAGCAGGGGGAGAGAGAGCCTGGCTGAAAGAGCAGCCATCCCAAAGGCCCTAAGGGCAAAGTGGGATGTATGTGGAGGGTCTTAGTTATCCGTATGAGTTCTTAGTCCTGCCTTGAGTATGTATGTTGCTTTCATTTGTAAACCTTGATTTCACCTTTATAGCAAATTAACCTGCATCATCAGTCTGCATAATTTAGTCAACTCTGTTTCAGGTGTTGTGGGCACAATGGCAGGCTAATTACTTGGGTTGGTAAAGAATTACCAGCGTCTGAGAAGGGTTTAGGAAAGTTCAATAGGGACACTGCTATAGGCAACATCAGGCCACACAGGCAAGAGGTGCCTACACGAGAGCCAATGTTGAGTGTGTGGGGTCTGTTATTGGGGGGGTGCTGTGCACACAAGGAGGAGGGGGCTGCATGATCAATTCATGCACAGGTACCTTGTTGGTTGTGAGATCTGTCAGGGGCTTCTCTGAACAAAAGGCTTTACCACTTTAATAAGGGAAGGATGTGAGTTCTCTCTTCCTGGGGCAATGAGGTTTCATAGGGTAAACACACAGCAAGAGAAGATGTTTTATAGCTTGTGGAAATGCAGGTGTGCAAAGGGTCCTGCAGTGGGGAGTGGGAGGTAAGGGGCCACTGGGCTCTAGGCACACAGAGAGCCCATGGGTGAGGGTGTATGACTCTGAAGAGTGCCTGCTGGCTTCACACCAGGGACTTTATGTGGAAAGAGGAGAATCTAGGTTATCGGCACGTGTCTACTCAGTGACCTCCCTAAGCCTAACTCTGTCAGGCACCAGGTGGCTATGAAATGAACATGAAGGTCCCCACCCTGAGGACCCCAATGAATGAACATCTTGATATCCTCGAGCCCCTTCCCCTGCACCACCGCCCCACCACATCTGGGTCTCAGGCTTTGACCCTGACATCAGTGGCATCTTCGTTCCCTACATCCAGCTCCTCTGGACATCTCTGTGATGAGCTGTTCCATGTCAGCAAGCCCCAAACTGAGCTCTGCCTTTACCCCATGTTTGCTTCCT
The DNA here is from genome assembly GCF_048564905.1 of Vicugna pacos. Classification (NCBI taxonomy): domain Eukaryota; kingdom Metazoa; phylum Chordata; class Mammalia; order Artiodactyla; family Camelidae; genus Vicugna; species Vicugna pacos. The sequence continues at coordinate 98,304,723 of NW_027328741.1, read as the reverse complement.
TCCTGTGAAGCCCCTCGTGAAGGAGCCACCACTAGCAGGATCCTACAGCTCTGAGGCTCTGCCTTCCCCACCCCTCCGATGTCTCCCAGCCCATGATCCCCTATGGAGGTCCCTATTATCCTCTCCCTCCCACTTCATTCTTGGGATGCACACCAAATCCCTCTTCACAATCTCCCACAAGACAGGTCCAGGTCCACTTGGGGACACTGAGGTGACACAGGCGGATGTTGCTGGGAATGAAGAGCAGGATACTTTAGCAGAGGAGAGGAAAGGGCTCTAAATCCACCAGAACACACGCTAAAGTGGTGGCAAGACACCCATAAAGGGTGAGGCAGGCATCACACTGCAGCCCCGCCCTCTGCTCCCCCAGGGTGCCCTGTGTTTCCTGCTTTGGCCTAGGGGACTCCCCCCTCACTCTCTGTTAGAGGGGTGCCCATCCATTCATTCACACCCTCATTAACCATGTACATGGGTCCTGCTCAATGCTAGGCCTCAGCTAGATGACAGCTCATCCTTGGGGACACAGCTCAGATCTTACCTCCTCCATGAAGCAGTTCTGGATTCCCACCCCCCCTGAAGCTCCTCTGGCCTCAATTGAGACCACTAGGGCTGTGACCACACTCTGATTACATCCCAAGTCTGTGATCTCTGTGAAAGCCCTGGGCCCAATGTAGAAAGAGACTCAGAAAAATGGGGCCAAAACGGGCTAAGAAAAATGTTACTAGTTCTCTATTACAGAGAAGGGCACTGAGCAGAGAGAGGGCAGTGTCCAACCAAAGCCACAGAGGAGGGTCTCAGTGAGCCCTCCCATGGCCCTGTTACTAGTTCTCTGTTACAGATGAGGACACTGAGCCACAGAGAGGGAGCAGAGCCCTGCTATAGCCTTGGCCCCACGACCTGTGTCCTTTATGACTAGCTCCATGCTGCCAGCAGGGGTGTGGGCCTGGAATGGACGTTGAAAGCAGCCTGACCCCCAGGCCCCCTTCATACACAAAGTCAGTCTCAGGAACACCCCTCAAGACCTACCCTATACCCCTGGGATTGGGACCTGATTGCTGTTCCTGGAAGCTGTCTGGGCTTCCCTGTGAATTGCCCCAGGAGGTGCTTGGGACAGCCACAGGGCCCCTGAGGCTTCCTGTCCCCAGCTGAGCAGCTCTGGTCCCCTTGACTGTCCCTGGCCCAGGCCTGATTACACAAAGTTTTGGCCGGGTAGCCAGCTGTGGAGATGAGGAAATGGGGGCAACATGCAGATACACGCAGAGGTTCAGGTATTCACTCAACAATCACTGATTCAGGCTTTGCAGTGTGGCTGGCCTGGGCCCAGGCCTGGGTGTCCAGTAGTGAATACAGTCAACCCCTTGAGCCTTCTGGGAAAGCAGTCCTCAGAGAAACGGGCCCTCAGTGCAACCACCCTGCTCCCCATGAACAATCACACTGAGATGAGGCTGCGGCCATGGGTCCCAGTGGAGGATGAAGGGAGGAGGAAAACCCAGAATGGGCACTTACCATGAGCCTGGACACTGGAACCAGATGACCTGGGCTCTGTAATCTGGGGTGGTCACCTCAGCTGTTCTCTCTGCGCCTCAGTTACTTCTGCAGAAATGGGTGATAATGCCTGTCCCTGCCCCACAGATTTTCATGAGGAGTCAGTAAGCTTCTCTAAGGTGTGTAGGACAGTGCCTGGCTATGGGTCAGGATCCTGCTCACCTCACAAGAGTCTGTCCCACTTTAAAGATGATAAAGTCAAATCTAAGGGGGTTATGAGACCAGCCTGGGCTAGCCCCCTTCTCATGGTCTGCTGTCCATGTCTCCTGCTTTTACATCATACCTCTGCCCCCATATCCACCCAGCAAAGTAGGTGCTGAGAATCTGAGCAAATCAGAGTATGAATGGAGGCACACCCTCTCCCCATCTTGGGCACCTGGTGTGGTGGGCAGGTTGGGGATATCGGGCTCCTCCAGACTGTCCAGGAGGCCCAGCATGTCGGTCACCTCATTTCCACTCAACACGGAGTAGGTGTGTGGCCAAGGGCCAGAGGGCGCTGGAGTAACCCAGGGTGGGTGGATGCTAGGTAGGTGTGGGAGGCACAGAGTGGCCCCTGGAAGACAGTGCCCAGGCAGCCAAGGTGCAATGAATGAGGGTCCCCAAAAGGGGCAGAGGACAGAGTCCAGCCTGGACACCACCCCCTGCTGGACCCTGATCTGGGGTGAGAATTGGGACAAGCCAGTGCCCCTCTGGGACTCTACATCCAGCAAAGAGGTGAGGAAAAGTTAAGGAGACCGTGCTCCCTGTGTGAGGGCGCTGCTTCCAGGATCCTGGAGGTTCCATAGACCCTTGTGAAGTGGCTGCTGTTTGCAGCCCCATGTGGGCAGAAGAACTGAGGCAGGGAGGACAGAGTGACTCAGGACAGAGCTAGGATTCATCCAGGAGTGTGTGCTGAGCCTCTTGCTAAGAGCAGCCTCTGGGCATCATGGACTCAGGAAGTGTCTTGTCGTCCCTCTTAAGGCTCCTGGCATGTTAGGCAGGAAAGGTCCCAGTGCCCATACCTGGGCCTCTCTGGGTGATTCTGACATGTGGGATCATGATGGTCCTGAGAAAGGAGAGAGAATGTGGGCTGGGCGTCAGGTCTGCATCAGACCCTAATGATGCCCCTAATGTTGTGTGACTTGGAAACTCCCTGACCTCTCTGTGCCTGGCTTTCCAGCCCTGACTCAGAGGACTGCTGTGATTGGCACACAGTAGGACCTCAATCAGAGGAAAAAGCCAGCCCTTCCCCAGGAACCTCTCCTCTTACATTCCCAAAGCTAAGCCCATGTTCCACACATCACCAGAGCTGAAACTTGACAAACAGGGCAAGTGAAATCCAGCAACTCCTCCCTCCTGCCTGAGGCCCTTCCCTCCTCAGTGACAGTGGCTCTGAGCAGGTCTCTGCATCCCAGAAGTCTGAACTGAGCCTTGTGACCTGGAGGAGTCCCTGTTCCACACAACTTTGTTTCCAGGTCCTTCCAACAAGACACAAGAGCACCTGGTCTGTGTCTTAGCTGCAAGGTCCTCCCTTTGCAAATTGCCCCATCACACCCGGGCTAGATGATGTGAGTTCCAGAGCACATGACCATCCAAATGATGACTTCAGGGAAACATCCCTGCCCACACTGCACTCTTCAGAGCCCACCTTCTAAACTAAGGGGTAGTGACCCACGGTTGTGCACACTTTTATCAGAACACAGCCCTCACCCACCCACCATTGGAAACACGTGAGAAGCAGAGATTCCCAAGTGCCTGGACCCCTGTCATCCAGAAAGCAGAGGGTAGGATAACAGACAGAAGGGGAGAAAGTACTTTCAGACTATATATCTGATAAGGGGTTAACACCCAAAACATAAAAAAACCTTACAATTCAACAGCAAAAAACAAGCAATCTGATTAAAAAAGTGGGCAGAGGAACTGAATAGACATTTTTCCAAAGAAGGCACACAGATGTCTATCAGGTACATGAAAAGGTGCTCAACATCACTCACCATCAGGGAAATGCAAATCAAAACCCCAGTGAGATACCCCCTCTCACCTGTCAGGGTGGGTGTCATCTAAATACAAGAGATAACAAGTGATGGTGGTGGTGTGAAGTAAAGGGAAACTTGTGCAATGTTGGTGGGAATGTAAATTGTTGCTATCACTTCACTCGGGAAAAGAGTAAGAAGGCTCCCCCAAAATTTAAAATTAGAACTTCCATATGATCCAGCAAGTCCACTGCAGGAAATATATCCAAAGGAAATGAAATCACTATGTCAATGAGACAACTGCACCCTCATGTTCACTGTATCATTATTTACAATAACCAAGATATGTAAACAACCTAAGTGTCCATCAGCAGATGAATGGGTACAGAAAACGTGATGCAATATATAAGTTATAAAATGGAATCTTATTCAGACATTAAAAAAGTGAAATACTGCCATTTGTGACAACTTGGGTGGACCTTCAGGGTATTATGCTAAGTGAAATAAATAAGACAGAAAGACAAATACCTATGATCTCATTTATATGTGGAATCTACAAAATAAACCGAAACACATAGAAACAGAGATCAGGTTGGTGGTTGCCAGAGGTGAGTCAGGGGGTGATTGAAATTCGGGAAGATAATCAAAATGTACAAACTTCCAGTTAGAAGATAAACAAGTCCTGGGGACATAATGTACTGCAAGGTGACTGTAGTTTAACAGCACGCGTTGTGCATTTGTTAGTTAAGAGAGTACCTCTTAAATTTCTCATCACAAGGAAAATAGTGTGTCACTATGGGTGATGACAGACGTCAAGTAAAGTTAATGAACTGATCATTTCACAATAATGCACATGTAACAAGTCATTATGCTGCACACCTAAAGCAACAAAGTTATGTGAAAATTGTATCTCAGGAATACTTATGTCAGGAAGCGGGGTGCGAGCCTGGACTACCTACTGCAGGAGCTGCTTTGCCCTCCAACAGCAGAGGGTGGTAGTTGTGACAGAGACTGTAGGTCCCTCAAAGCCTAGAATGTTTACTGTCTGGACCTTCACAGGGAACGAGTGCAGACCCTGCCCTGGAAGACAGTGGTCATGGCAGCAACAACGGCCTGCCTGTATGCAGGCTCAGCCCAGACAGCTCCTGTGCAACTGCTGTCACCGCATTTACTTCCCTCCACACCCTCAGAGGGAGAGGCTTCAAAGTTCTCATTTTACACGTGAGAAAACTGAGGCTGATTTGCTCTGAATTATTGACAAAGTGGTGGGGGAAGCTTTGAATTCCAGTGTTCTGATTTCAAAGCCACATCTCAGTCCTGATTTTTAGAAGTTGGAGGTCCAGGCACTGGGGACCCTCCACCTTCCTCACTTGTAGTCGTACTCCAGGGCTGCCACTCCCAAGGCGTCTGGGTGAACACATTTAATCCGCTTACTCTGCACCAGCTGAGCCCTTGGCTGCCAGTCTGTGGTCACTGCCTGAAACCAGCTGAGGTTTACAAGTGATCCATCACCCCCTGCCAGCCCACCTGCCCTGCCATGTGGAGAAGACCCCTCCTAGCCTGGACATTCTAAACCCTTAGCTCGCACATTGCACAACTGCATCAAAGGACCCTACTCCCTGTGTGGAGATATCGACAAGGGGAAGGGAGAGGAGTTTGGGGTGGCCGCTTACTGTGAAGGTGACACATGACAGGGACATGTTAATGTCCATAATGGCACTCAATTTGAAGCTTAGAACATGGTCACAGCGAGGGGTAAAAGCTGAGAGGCTACAAGGCTGCCTAGAAAGGGGGCTTGACTATTGAATTGTAAAGTGTAATTTAATTTAAAAATTAAGCCCCCTGGGTGATAAGAATTTGCCCCTAAGGCCAGAATTGGCCACCTGACCCCTGGGAACCCCTCAATTCCAGGATGTAATCATCTGAGCATGGAGGGGGCTTAAATTGGAGTGCTGTCCTCCTCAGTCATGGTGCACCTGCCCACGTGTGCACCCATGATCTGCAGTGCTCACACATCAAGGAGGTCCAGGTCATAAGGAAGGGATGACAGACTGTGAGGTCACACGTGTGCCCCTGCAGGGGTGAATGTTGTATAGAGAAGAGCCCCCCACTCTCACCTCCAGGAGGGGTGATGGAGGGAACAGGACTCCTGAGCCCCGAGGCTTAGCAAGCATCCTGGCTGAGGGTGGGGAGGCTGTCCACTCCGAAGTCATAGGTCAGATGGTAGATTGGGGTCCCACCCCCACATCTCACCAGTGAGAACGTCTAGTCTGTTTTCTCTGTAAACTGGAACCCAGTCTCACCTCACCCTCAGAACTGGGGGCAGCCTGTGTAAATACTACACAAAGCCCTGGGCTGTTTCAGGTGCCCGGGGGTGTCCAGCCCCCCCTAGGCCTGGCAGGTGGGAGAGGAGAGTTGTGGGTTAGCAGGTGTGACAGCAGAGCTGAGACTTGGCTGAGTGCATGCACTCTAATATCCAGGAACTGGGAGCTACCAGTAGCAAATCTGTTCACTGAGGCCATGTGTACTCTCCCTTGTCATTTACAATCCCCTGTTTGAACAGAGGCCTCTGGAGTCTATTTGCCACATTGTTGCCTGTCACCTCACTGTTGCAGTTCCAGGGTCTCCATTTAGCCAGCTTGAAGGAATAGTCAAACTTTTTCTTAAAACCAGTGACAGAAAACCAAAGTGGCTTTAAGAAGCAAACAGGGCAGGAGAGAATGACTTACCTAACTGAGACGTCCACAGGCAGATAGCTTCAGGCAGGTCTGTACCTGGTGCTCAGTGACATCAACAAAAGTCATCCTTCCCCACCTCTGGGCTCTGCCACTGGTGTCATCTTCACATGGCTCTGCCTTTATAAAGCAAGATAGTCACCAACTGCCACAGGCTGACATCACCACCCCTCAACTCCCAACTGAAATAGAACTTCTCTGCTCCCAGGATTCCAGCAACTAGGCCTGACCTCCGTGGAGCCTGATTGGGCTGGTGCCCAGCCTTGAGCCAATCACAGTGGCCAGGGAGGATGGAAAATGCTGATCGGCCAGATCAAGGCCATGTGACCATCCTCTTCAGGAAACCTGTGAGCTGTTCACCTGTTTCCAGCTTGGGAGAGTGTGATGTCTCCCAGAGGATTCTGCTTCTAGCACAACCTGCTGGTGGCACAATGAGCTGGAATGAGCCTGTCTGCTTGGTGACAAGTGACAGGTCACTTAGTGGTTCCTTGCTCCGGGGAGGGAGGCATGTCCACACAGTATTGGGGCTTCAGAGCCAGAATGTAGTAGAAAAGCCTCCTGGTCTCCCAAAAGGTGGGAAAGTGAGCAGTGACACTGGAAAGGCACTCCTCTCTGTGGCCCTTGGCTTTCTCCTTGTTACAGTGGAGAGTGCAGTGCTGCCCCTGACAGCCCACTTCCCTGCTTGGAGGCCTTTGCAACAGGTGGAGAGTGCTTGGAAAAGCCCATTTATTCTGAGGAACTGTTACTGCTCCTGGTGGGATTATTATTTTCATGTCACTTGTGAGGTGGGCCCTGAGGGGTCCCTGATCTGGGGGCACAGACACCCACAGAAACTTGGCCCAGTATTGCTGTTCATTCAACAATGTCTTACCAAGCACCTACTGTGTGCCAGATTCCCAGGGTAGAGCAGTGATGTTGACAGCACAGGTCCCTGCCTCACCTCATCTCTGCATCCCAGGTGGGGTCACCAGAGTGGGAGTTCAGGAAGCAGAGGATGTGGCCGAAGCCTTGTGGGAACCCCTGGGTTTTTCTCTGTGCTGAGGACCCAAGCAGCACACCGGTTGTGGGACTCAGTACCCGCAGGACCCAGCATTGATGGGTAAAGGAGAGGGGCATTTCTACAAGCCCATCCTCACTAACCCCAGGCTCTGGAGGGCAGCTCCAGTCTGCTCAAACCCAGGGGGCATCTTCCTCCATCCTGATCACCCTCTGGTATTACTCCCCGCTCAGATGCAATTTTCCCTGTGATAGCTACACTCAGAATATGTGTTTGTTTCTCTCCCATGTGGTTAAGTGGACTTCACATGCATGATAGCGATGGAGTGGCTAAGCCTCTGGGCAGATTGCTGGGTGACCCGTGGAACTTGCTGCACATGGTGAGCTCCCTTCTGTCAACCAATGGGCCAGGCCCCACCACTGTTCTGTCTGTTCTACCTCACTTAATCTGCACAGACACTCTGTGCGGGACATCCTGTTATCCCCCATCTCTGCTAACCGTGGGTGGACAAAGCTTGGGTTTGAGAAAGTTGCCCAGGTCACATGGTTGACAAGTGCGGAGCTGGGGATTTGCACCCTGGTCCCAGGAGTCTGGATCATGGAAAGGGCTGGGTGGGGCAGCTTATTGCAAAGGGAAGTCCTGCCCAAGCCCCTCCCATGAGAGCCCACCCAACAGCACATCTCGGAGAGTCAGCATTTCCTGGACCAGATGGACAGAACCTCAAAACTTCTTTGCAGATAGTTTCCATGTTCTTTTGCAAGCACAGAAAGGCCGCAGACCAGGGAAGGATAAGGCCAAGAGTGTTTTCACTGGGGAGAGTGAAGGACAAGTGTGAAGACACACAGCACTCCCAGCAGCCCTCTCGGCAGAGCCTGCCACTGGGTGAGCAGCTACCGTGACTACCTACCATAACCCTGTGAGGTTCATGCCTGTACAACTCTGCCTGTGAGAAGAGCAAAGTGAAGCTCAGAGAGGTGTGGGGACATTCCAAAAAGAAACAGATAAGGTGGGATCATCACCACCATGCTGTGCAGGTGTCACACTGTCACACTGCTCATGCATGGCCTGCTGGGAGTAGTGAAGGCCTGATAGGAGCACAGGAACACTGTGGTGAAGGTGACGTTTCTACCTGGGACAGCTGGTACCGGGGACTCTAGCTGGTTCTTCATTGTGCCTGCTTTGAGTGTCAGCGTGTTGCAGCCTCATGTAGGGGAAGGGCTGTCTCCTTTCCACACCGGTGCAAAAGGAAGAGCATGTACACACTGGCATCACCATAGACCACCGGCAGGATCAGGATCTGGAGCTCAGAGCAGAAACTGCCAACACCTCAGGAACTGGTGCAAGAGGAGGACCTGAGTGCCCCCTGAAATATTTCTAGTTTTAAAAACATACTTCATTAGGGGGAAGTGATAAACAGTTGATCCCTTCAAAATATTCTGTTATCCAAGGAACAATAGCACCTCAGCATTGTAAGAGGTTTAACTCAGTCATCAATAACCATCACTATAGGTATGAGAAAACAGAGTGTTAGGAGTTACAAAAGGGTCTCAAGATCATGCAGGTCAGAACTGAGAACCATCCAAAGCATGTGCTGCATGATAGCCTCTCTAAGCTACCTGAGGCTTGGTCTGCTCCTGACACAGGGCAGATGGTTCTGAGAAAACCACACTCCTCAGGGGACCCCAGGGAGTTGACAGAGTTGAGTTTGGGTTCCTGGTCATCTTCTAAGTCTGGAATTTTGAGATTCTTCTGCACCTGTCCTTCCTCCAGAACAGAATCTGATTCAGGCGGGATTCCAAGGACTGAGGCATGTGCCAGGCAAGAGAGCAGGCATGGCTGGATGAGAGCATCACCAGTGCCATTAAAAAAGAGGCCAGGGCACTGAGATTTCCATTGATTTAGCATCATGGCTGGGAGGGGTCATGTGTTCTACAGTGAGTTCCGAGTATCCTGCACCGCCCTCGAGGACCTGCAGGGGGCGAACGAAGCCAGCGTGTCTTAGGTGGCGGTGCGCATGCGCAGTCCGCGTCAGCAGCCAGCGTCTTCCCTGGGGGCGGAGCTTGCTTTCCTCAGGGCTGAGAGGGCGGCGCCAAGGAGGCTCCGGGACAGCGCTGCCTGCGTGTCTGCGGGAGGATGCTCCCCGCTCTCTGTCTGAAGTTACGCCGGTTTCCCACGGCCTGAGCCCGCTTCCTGCCGGGGTGTGTGTGGACCTGACCGAGCTGGGGCCCCGGCCAGCAGGGCAGGAGGGGACGTGTGCGCTGGCGGGCCCGCTTCGACTATTCTCCTCGCCCGCCGGGAGCGGGTGAGTGTCCGTGTCCATCGGGGCCGCTGGGGTGTCCGCGCCCCTGGTCCTCACCGCCCGGGTCCCCCCTTCCCCCGTGTGATCGTAGGTGTGTACACCGCGGGTCAGGAGCGGGGATGCGGGTGTGAGTGTCCGTGTCCATCCGGGCCGCGGGGGTGTCCGCTCCCCTGGTCCTCACCGCCCGGGTCCCCCCTTTCTCCGTGTGAACGGAGGTGTGTACACCAAGGGTCAGGAGCGGGGACGCGGGTGTAATGGGAAAGGGGCTGAGAAAGTACTGAGAGTTAAAGAGAAGTGTGTAAAATTACATTATATTAATTTTTATATTTTAAGTGTGTCAAAGTCAGAGTTTATCATGCTTTTACTTTCTTGTCTTTAAAGGAATGCAATCATTTAGTTTATATTTAAAATATGCTTCTCAGCTTATCTCATTTTCAAGTCAAAATACTGCCACGGTTGACATTTTCTCATAATACAGTGACAATCTTAAACATGTGTGAATATAAACTCATTGAAAAAATCTTGCAGTATTCCATGGTGAGTTGTCTTCTTAAAAATAATATCCAGGCCATTGCTAAATTATTACAAAAATATAAATTTTTTGAAGCACTTTTAGAAGTTCCACACACAGTGGTATTTTTAAAACACCAACCACTGCATAGTGCTTAAGATCATTTAAGATGAAATATATTCAGACCTAAAACTTTAGAATACTCAAAAGGCAGGGTAATGGCTGCTTTTTCATTGCAAATACATTTTTTTCTTCATAAGTGCAAAATACGAAGGTATTCAGCTAAATTTTGTATATCTTAATTCAAAAGGTGAAATTAGAATATAATCTCCTTATTTTTTATTTTAAGGCTATTTCCCATAAAAATTGGTATTTTTATCTGTAGGACCTTAATTGTCTATTCATTTGTTTTTTTCTTTTCGTTTATTTTCTTTAACAGAGAGTGCATTCTTGTGTCTTGTTAGAGTTTTTAATTCTCCTAACTTATTCCAAGACTTTCTGACACTGATAGTAAATAATGGGAAAGGCCTTATAGTAACTGCATCTTTTCATGTAGTCAGGATTTTTTTTTTTTTTTGGATAACTTTTTTTTTACAATTTCCACTTGGTTCACAATATTATCCCATTATGACAACTCAATAAAAAATTGTAATCTGTTTACACCAAGACACTTATGTCAGCACAGTGCTTTTGCTGATATGATTTTACATTAGATTATAATATAATATTTGATTTGATTTACATATAGACTAATACCTATTTTATATATTTACACACATATATGAATATCTGCTAAATGTCATTAATTTGCATGGGGTGGTAGCTGATAACATGTGATCTTCCTGACCATTGGCTATTCTTATGTGTGTCTAACGTACTTCTTAGAACAGATACTAGAACATCACACCTCTCATTATACAGTATTTTAAAGGTTATATTTTATTTTATTTATTTTTAAACATTTTTTATTGAGTAAGAGTCATTTTACAATGTTATGACAAATTCCAGTGTAGAGCACAATTTTTCAGTTATACATGAACGTACATATATTCATTGTCACTTTTTTTTTTTGCTGTGAGTTACCACAAGATCTTGCATATATTTAAGATTCCACACATGAGTGATCTCACATGGTATTTCTCTTTCTCTTTCTGTACTGCTCCACCATGAATAACATTCTTCAGGAGCATCCATATCTCTGCAAATGGCGTTATGTAGTCAGTTTTTGTGGCTGAATAGTATCCCATCATATAAATATCCCACATCTTTATCCAGTCATCTGTTGATGGACATTTTAGGCTGTTTCCATGCCTTAGCTGTTGTAAATAGTGTAGAAAAATCAGCTGAAAACCTTATGGGGGTTCCCTTGTAACTCACTCTTTGTTTTTCTCTTGCTACCTTTAGGATCATTTCTTTATCCTTGAATCTGGCTATCTTGATTAGGATATGCCTTGGTGTGGGTCTGTTTCGGTTCTTCCTGCTTGGGACCCTCTGAGCCTCCTGTGCTTGGATATGATTCCTTCTTTAGGTTTGGGAAATTTTCAGTCATGAGTCCTTCCCATACCTTTTCAATCCGCTTTGTTCTTTTTCCCCTTCTGGAACTCCTATTATGCATACATTGGCACAGTTTATATTACCCCATAGGTCCCGTATATTGTTTTGTTTTTCATTTGTTTTTCTCTCAGCTGTTCTGATTGGGTGCTTTCTGTTGTCCTGTCTTCTAGGTCACTTATTTATTTTTCTGTATTTTCTTGTCTGCTTTGCACAGCCTTTAGGTCAGCTCTCATCTCAGCCAATGAGTTTACTAATCCTACCTAGTTCTTCTTTATAGTTTCTATTTCATTTTTGATACATTTTATATACCTAAACACTATTTCTTTTAGTTCCTTCAGTACTTTGATCACTCTTTTTTGAAATCTTGATTTAATAGACCATCAATGTCTATTTCTTTGCTCATGCTTTCAGGGGATTTCTCTTGATCTTTTCATTGGGAGTGGTTTCTCTGCTTCTTCACATTGCTCATATCTCTCTGGCACCGTGGCTTAAGGAGTAGCAGTTACCTACTTATCCTGGAGATGGTGTGCCCTTAATGATTTTATCGAGAGGTCTTTGTGTCTTTGCCCTGCTTCATGAACTCAGCTTGCTGTTTCATAGGCCTTCTGTTGGCACCCTCATCTGTGCTGCTCTCAGTGGCTGTTGGCCAGCAGATTGTGCCCCCTCCTAACACTAGGTCAGGAGCTGAACTCTTATCCAGTGGGTGGGCAGGTCACTCCCCCTCCTGATGCCACAGTCAGATGCTGTGCTTAGGGGGAAGCAGGTGGGCAGATCACACCCTGTCCCAGCACTGTGGTCAGGTGCTGTGTTCCTGCCAGGAAGGTGGGTGGCTGCCCACCTGCCCTCTCCTGGTGCTGGTCGCTCCGCTGCTCTGTGCAGCTGCCTGCTCTGCCTCGGGTAGGCGGTCTGTAGGTGGGCTCAGGGAAGACCACGGAACAGCCCCGCCTACGCTCTGTGCCAAATCTGAGCTCCTTGTTTCCCTTGGCGGCACAAGTTCTCTGAGGTGTCAGGGTAGAAAAATCCTCTCTGCCTCAGGCTATAAACAAGTCTCAGTCCTGCCTAAAAGGTTGTGGGGCCCCCACGTGCAGATTCAGGTCTCAGCCCTGCCCCCGCCCTGGCAATATGCACAGGAGGAGATGGTAGCTGTGGCTGAGCCCTGCCTCTCTTCTTGTGAGATGTGCCAGTAATGGCACAGGTCTGAGGAGACAAAGGCTTCAGCACCCCTCCCCCTAGGGCACATGCCTGCTTATAGTTTTGTTTACCTTCTGAGTTAAAATTTACCTGACAATGAAATGTATAAATTAGGCTTTTGAGGTTCATCCTTGTATCAGTAGTTGATTCTTTTTTATTGTTGAATTGTATTCCATTGTTTGAATATACTATCATTTGTTTTATCCATTCTCCTACTGATAAATACTTAGGCTTTGGATATCTTTTTTTGCAAGCAAACATTTTTTTTAAAAAATGCAAATATAATATACATGCTTACATGTGAACATATCTTAAGTATACAGCTCAGTGATTTTTCACAAAGTAAACACATCTATGTAACCTTCATCCAGTCAAGAAACAGAACATTGCTGTTCCACTTTGGGTTTCTTCCCAGATACTATGGCACCCCTTTGATGGATTCACCATCCTAAATTCAGCCACCATGGATTGGTTTTTTTGCTTTTGAAATTTTTAGTCCCGTACATTCCACTCAACATTATGTAAGATTCATCCACTAGTGTTTTCTGTAAACTAGTATATTTATTTTTATTGCTTTAAAGTATACAACTTGTATGCATGTGCCACCACTTATGGTTATGTATTTATTGTTGACAGGTGTTTGGGTCATTTTCTATTTGGGGCTATAACAAATAGTGATTATGAGAATTTTCTGGATGTCCTTTTGTGCTCTGATGTAGAAGCTTCTGAAGGGTACACAGGGAGTGTGTGTTTGTATGTATGTATATGTGTGTGTGTGTACATATATACACACACACACATATACATATATAACTTTCATTCAAAAAGCCTACTTTCAAATTATTTGTAAGAATTTATATTCCCACTGGCCATGTGTAAGAGTCCCCATTGCATGTTACCCTCACCAATGCTTCATATCACTTAACAACTAACTATTCTAGTGGATGTCTAATGGTGTTCCAAGTGTGGTTTTAGTACGTATTTTTATTATTACTAACGAGCTCAGCCACTTTTCATAGCTTATTTGGATTTTTCTTTTTTTTTATGAAGCACCTGTTCAATTTTTTTGCACATTTTAATATTGAGGTTTTGCCTTTTTCTCCACTGGTTTTTGTTCTCTATATGCCCTAGATACAAGTCTTTTGGTGGATATAGATATAGCAAATATATTTTCGCACCATGTGGCTTTTCACTTTCTTAGTGGTATCTCTTGATAAAAATAATTCTTAATTTTACTGAAGTCCAACTTAAAACTCTTCTTTTATGTTTAGTGCTGTGTCCTGTTTAAGAACTCTTTGCCGCTTCAAAGTCATTAAAATATCTCCTACACTATTTTCTAGATGCTTTATTTTGGTGGGGGATTAGGTTATTTATTTTAATGGAGGTACTGGGAGTTGAACCCAAGACCTTATGCATGCTAAGCACACATTCCACCTGAGCTTTACCCTCCCCCAGATGCTTTGCTTTTTGTTTCAAATTTATTAGATTTATAATCTATCTAAAATTACTGTTCATGTATGGTACAGGGTTTAATTCAATACTGTTCCATTGGTCTATATGTCTAACTTTAGGTAGTTATCACATAGACTTAATATTGTTTTATAATAAGTTCTTTAACATTGTTCTTTAATATCAGCTTGGCTATTGTTGGCTCTTCAAGCTTCTCTATGTATTTAGAATCAGCTTGTCAAGTTCTACAAAGAAACAGTAACAACAATTAAGTTTTGGGGATTTTGATGTGCACATATAAATCTTTGAATCAGTTGAAGGGGAACTGACATCTTTAAAATGTTGAACCCTCCAATCCATAAATTTGGATTACCTCCCCTATACTTATTTTTATCACTGCTGTTACAAATTATCACAAATTTTGCAGCTTAAAGCAACACAAACTTATTATTTTATGATTCTGTAGGTCAAGTCAGGAACAGGTATCACTTGGCTAAAAATCAAGATGTCAGCAGGGCTGTATGCCCTTCTGTAAGTCAAAGGAAGAATATATTTCCTTGTCTTTTCCGGCTTCTAGTGTTCACCCACATTTCTTTACCCATGACCCTTCCTCTATCTTCAAAGCTAACAGCTTTACAGCTTTCTAATCCTTCTTCCAAAGTCATATCTTTCTGACCACATCTGGGAAAGATTTTCAATTTTTAAGGACTCCTGTTGTTAGACTAGGCCCATGTAGATAATCCAGGCTAATCTCCCTGTCTCAGAGTCCTTAACCTGATACATCTGCAAAATACCCTTTGCCATGTAAAATAACATATTCACAGATTTCAGGATTAGAACATGGATATAGGTAGGGGTCAGTGTGGTGCACTATTCTGTTTATCAAACTGTTTAACATTTGATACTTTCTGACAAACGTATAAGATAGAAGATCCTGGTCATGTTTAGAATGCTTCCTCTGCAAAATATTGGGCACTGAGTTTATTTGAAAGGACTGAAAATAATATTACCACAGGAATGGTTTCCTAATTCTACTGACATTTACTTACTTTATACTTAAATACCCAAAATGGTCAGCCAGGAGTGGGATCTTGGCAAATAAAATAAAAGTATAATTCAAGCTTTTATCACTGAATTTATTAGCTAATTCTATTTTAGAAACAGACAGAAAATAAAACAATTTAGAGTAAGCCTGCTTGCTTATATATTAAGTGAAAATAAAGTTTTAAAAGCATGTCTGAATATGGGATAAAGTGAGCATCATAAAATGTAATGTTAATATTTAGTACCTGGAAATCTCAAACTCCCAATTTATAAACAAGTTCATACTGTATAGCACAGGGAACTATATCCAATAAAGTTTTGTAGTAACTTATGGTGAAAAAGAGTATGAAAATGAATATATGTATGTTCATGTATGACTGAAGCATTGTGCTGCACACCAGAAATTGACACAAAATTGAAAACTGACTACATATATATATATGTAGTATATATATACATATATATATATATATATATATATTTGAAAGGACTGAAAGGACTATATATACCAAGAAAAAAACTAGATTGCTAACCAATAAAAAATCTGTCAGTAATATAATGCTAGAAACCCTGAGACACAAAAGAAAATTTCAGGCATACATCTGTTTATAGAGTCATAGAAAAAATAGTGCCTATGCAAGTCCCTGATAAGCATGAGAAAATAGGAAAGGCAATATAAAAGTTCAAAATGCTTTGCTATGTAAGAGCTGCAACATGACTCAGACACAAACTTCAGTGGTCAAAATATCTATATAATTAATGATAACTTAAAGTAATTGAGGGCATCATTTTAAATGAGATAAAAATAGCTGCTCAATTTTCATATTACTAACCAAGTCATTTCTGTTTATAGTAGGTTTATATTATTTTTATATGTATTTATATTTTATAAAGACATATCAACTTAGATCCTGGCAGATAACTGACAGTGGAGCAACTGATTGATTTAAATGGGCATCACAGGCTTATCAGATTTCATATGCTTTAAATATACATTAGATATTAGCTGTCAGGAAGAGTTCAATTTTCATTTATTCTAACATAGCTGTGCCACAGGCAGGTTACTCTGTATTCACAATGGAGGATCATGATAGATATGAAGATATCAAGCCTTATTGATCTTCATAGGGGTGCTTTTATAAGAAAAGGAGAATAAAATAAAAAAAAATCTAAAATACTACTTTTTTTTATAGTGTTCTAACAGTTATATCTTTTATTTTTTAACTGAGTTATAGTCCATTTACAATGTTGTGTCAATTTCTGGTGTACAGCACAATTTTTCAGTCCTTTATGAATATACGTATATTTGTTTTCATATTTTTTCACCATGAGCTACTACAAATTCTTGAATATATTTCCCTGTGCTATACAGTATAAGCTTGTTTATCTATTCTATATATACCTGTCAGTATTTACAAATCTTGAACTTCCAGTCTGTCCCTACTCACACCCCTCCCCCCTGTAAAATACTATTAAATCAACATATATTTTTGAAGAATTATGAAAAATGGGAAACTATAAGTTGTTTCTTTAAATTGGAGCAAAAAGAACTACTTTAACTGGAAAAATACTTAAAATCTGGCAAGTTTTATGATTTCATGTTCACCCCTGACAGCTTTTCTTTCCTCCTTTCTCCTTCAATCTTTATTGGACCTTCTAAAGAATTAAATTACAAAAAAGAAAAAAAGAAAGAAAGAAAGAAAATTAAGAAACAGCTCTGCATCTAAAATAACCTCCTAACTGGAAAGATGGTATACTTTGTGAAAAATTTACAGCTGCCAACTTATGATCTATGTCTCTGTCCACACTGCCTTACTTGTTAGGGAGGGTCTTAAAAAAAAAGTAAAGAAAAATAGCAAATTATAATGGCTTTTACATTTTAAATGCTTTTCTATGTGTCTACAATCTGCTCTATCATGAGTTATTAAGATAAACATTATCAGCTATACTCTACTTTCCTATCATGCACATTGTGACTCTAAGAAGCACGCACGCTCTAACTTACCATCTGCTGGTGGTGTACAGGTTAATGCAGTTCTTTTGACAATATATGGTTTTGTAGTCTAGTTGTCTAACTACTACATAATGGAAAAGATGTAGAACTACTGGTACCACTGCCCTCCGTCTCTGTCATTTACCTTAAACATACCTGGAAAAGTAGATTCAAAAACTCATTGGCAAGAACATTTTTCACACTCCAGATCTGATATTCTTCTAGAGTTAAGATGGCCATTCTGAAAGAGAAACAATATTTAAGAATATCTTAAATCTTCATTTTCTTATATTATTTGAATTAAATTTGTTTTATTACACTTGCAATGGTCATTTGTCTGAAAGAAAACTAATGATTTAATGTAGATGCTGTGTATTCATCCGAAAGTAGGCCAGCAAGAATAAGTTCAAAAGTAACCAAACTCTGAAGTAGTCACTCATAACGTGGGCAATTTATCACCAAAAATCTTCCTCCAGTAAGACCTGGGAAATAACTCACAGTATCTTCTGGTTCAAGGTGAAGTTTACTAACAGAACCCACAAAAGGTTCTGGGTAGAGAAAAAGGACTATTTACTAACTTTGAAAGCATTTTTCCAAACTCTTTGGATTATGCCCTTTGACCCTAACAATTTTCTAAGACCTTTAAAACATCTGGCAATATTATTAGACTTCTTAAGAGATTTAAAAGAACT
Source organism: Vicugna pacos (assembly GCF_048564905.1). NCBI lineage: Eukaryota > Metazoa > Chordata > Mammalia > Artiodactyla > Camelidae > Vicugna > Vicugna pacos. The sequence goes on along the minus strand of NW_027328741.1, from coordinate 98,286,761 downwards.
AAATATATATAATAAATGAGTATCTATATTAACATTTCCTCAAAATAAAATGTAACATTACTTTCACAAGTTGAGTAAAGCAGTATTTTTTTTTTTTTTGGTGTCAAAGTGTACCAAAAATTACATTTATATACAGTAGACAATATTTCTTGGCAGGCAAAAATATAACCAAATGCTTCTTACTTCATGTTTTGAACAATCACCTTAACAATCCTAGATGAATAATAATGTTCTTAGCGTTTATTACTTAATTATATTTTTATTATCTAATGATTTATTATTTAAAGATATTTAATAATATTTACTATTAATGATATTCATGTATTCATTCAATATATATTACCATTTATTACAAGAAAAGATTTTAAAGCACTGTGATGGTAATTAATGGCTTTCATGATGCAACTTCCATTGAAGTATATTAACACCAATGTAATGGTACAAAATAATGGGTAATATTGTCACCGTCTAGTCACCAGTGAATATGGGTAATAGGTTTGGTTGAAAGGTCCAAAATCTATTCTAAATTTTTACCATTTCATTATTATGGTTACACGGAGATGGAGCAGCTAAATGATCTTTTTTTTTAATGTTCAAAAGTACAGCCATATGAAGAAACTCGGTCTTATATAAAAATAGACAGCAATGATAACCTCCATACTTATCAAACACCCAGAAGAAAGGCGATGGAAATTGTATCTCTACATAAGGTATTTCCTAATAGAAACTTTCCTGTGTTTCTGTTTTCATATATACCAAATATAAATGGCTACCTTAGTTTTGGGCAGAAAAGTAAATGAAGACGGTTATCTGAATTGCCAAACAAAGATCAAGCCCTGAAAAATTCATTTCTATTATTTATTTCTATTGAGTGTCAGTTAATAAGACTATGATGATTTCTTCTGGATTTGTGATTGAAAAAAATGTTACTTATTTTTCTAAGCCTGTGTAAGGCCACTATGGTCTACATCCTACCATTTGCAACTTGGTACATGTCAACATTTGAATAGAAAGGGTCAAATTAACTCATATGTGTCTCACATATATGGATTATCTTCAGTTTCACAGGGATACATAGACATTAAGGCAAACCTATTATAATATCTTTAATAAATGTTTTGAAACTAAAAAAATTCAAGGCTTTATTCTTTGTAAAGTACATGCTTGTTTCTGCTATTATACACTTATTCTGGCTGCTATTAAAGAACTTAGGACAGACCCTCACCAATATTATTGAAAAAAAAATTTAAAAACTATATACACCACCCAGATTGAGATGAAAAATAATTTCCATCATCCCAGATATCCTATGCTCCTTCTCAGTTAACTCACCCATCTCCAAAATCACTATTGTACCACTTATTAACATTAGTTCTGTCTCTGTTCTAGAACTTCATATAAATTAAATTGTACAATGTGTTCTTTTATTGTGGCTTCTTTTGCTCAATATAAGTTTTGTCTTACCATAATGTATTAAACTGGGAGAAGTAAAGATTATAAACTACAGATGGCAAGGGCTGTCTCTACTTAATTTTTACAAAATGCCTAGCTTATAAAATATAATGTTTTTATGTAAATAACACTTAATGGAGTTGTTTAAAGGTCGAATGGGCTTTCCTTAGGGACAACTTGGAGTTATTGTAACCACAGGTCCAAATAAGCATTTAGCAGGGATGATGCAGAAGAGATTCAAGTATGTATATGTAACGTATGTATACCAATTCAGAATATAATGTATTTTTAGAAAAGAATAAATTAGTCTCTGCTAGACTCACCTTTGTGGTGTCATGTGCATTCTATGTGTCTCTACAATGTTGGATAGATCCACAAGTAATTCCTTTAAAACCAGAAACCCAAATCAGTAGTTAGGA